>NC_089892.1:817500-895000 GCF_040182565.1 Anser cygnoides | reverse complement strand
TAATCCACGCAAAAAATACAACTAATTGTAATGCATACAGACTTCAGTATTCAGTACTGTATATTCCACCCTGTGTAACAGGGCGCCCTTTCTTTCTCTCTTTTGTATTGTATGCGATTCTGAAACTGATTGAGTCATGAAAATAATTTGTGGCAGTGATTCTAATGTATTAAAACGTTTCGTGTTACTTTCTAACTGGATTACACCCTGGATTGAAAAGTCTTCCTCGTGGTAGTTATATGTAGTTTCAAACATGAATAAACTTTTTGCTTTCATGATCAAATGTTGATGCAATTTCTTCCTGCTCAGTTTAAGTCAGACCTAGAAGCTAAAGTAAGCTAGCAAGTGTACAAGCTGCCGTAAAGCAGGAGCTAAGCATTTCTTTAAATACAAGTAGCTAGTCGTGCCCTCTCGCCCAGAGGAGATTTGGCATTCCGGGTGGAGTGTGTTCTGACAGCGAGCAAGAGCCTGCTGGGCAAAGGCTTCATAACCCCAGGTTCCCCCCATCCCTAGCCTCCATTTCCATGCTGCTCTGCTCAGGAGCAAAAATCCAAGTGGAGGCTAAGGAAAGGGTCAGTTCTTTAGATAAATTTAAAACCCATCATCATATTCACTCTTAATCACCATTTTTATTTAACATTAACTTTGAAACTACAACCTCAGCTAGCAAGTATAATTTGATTATAAAAATATTTTTCTTTATTAAAAAAACTTTTTTGGAAGGACATATATATATAAATGCTAATTTTAAATCTTTTTAATAAAGTAAAGGTCAATAACAGGTAATAGCCTATTTACCATATCTCAAGGAAATTGACTCACAGGAAATCAAATTAACGTTAATCACTTGCAGCAAATGGTCTTTGATAAATATAACTACTTACTCCTTCGGTTAGCGCAGCTAGGCAGGAGGAGGGCTAGCTGTCACTGCTGCCAGCCTGCGTGAGGCAGTCCGGGCGATGCTCCACAGGAGTTGCCTGCTCATCACGTTGCCTTTCCAGTCAGCTGCTCAAGCCTTTAGGTGTTGTTTTGGTGGCTAAATGATTATTTGCATGATTCAATTAGCTTGTGGGTCAGCTTTTCTTATCAACAATTCTTGTATCAGGTTATTTTGTAAAGTACTTTTGTTCACCTGCTCCCACCCCCAGTACTACAGCCACACTCACCTCCCTCCGTATCCCACATGCCCTTGAGCACCAATTATTGCTTCTGCTTTTGTTTGTCGAGCAGACACAACTTCTCGATCAGTTTTAGAATTGAACTTTGCTTCTTTCACTACCGATGATGCATTTAAATAAATAAGTAAATAAATAAACACGCGTTGCAAAGCCTTCACTGCCAGTTACAAGAGTTGGGGCAGGCAGGGACTGTGGACTTCTGAAGACTTCTGTGCACAGACGACAAAGAACAGAATGCTTTGCATTTGCTATTGGAGTTCTCTAAGTCCACACGCTCTGTGTTTATGCTCCAGCTCAATGGAAACAGTATTTTAAATGTAAAGTGTGTCAGTGGAGGCGTAGGCAGCATAATGAACACACAGACGTCCCTCATCTTGATCACATCTCTGCTGGCCACAGGCAAGGACCTGTCATGCACTGAGGAGGTTCATAGGAAGGCCATCAACAACCTTTGGGCCGCACTTGCATGCCCTGCGCCCGCTGGGCATCATTAGCGTGCTTCTTTACAGCATTAAGGCTTTGGGTCCCTTTGAATTACAAGTGCAATTTGGCCTTTCCTTACATTGGAGAACAGCCACGTGGTTACATGGCAAATAATAAACATCTTGTCCTTGAGGCCTGATCACACATCAGAAAGGTTTACTGCAAGCACCAGTGTTAAGATCAGTGCTGTTGATGGTATTGTGCTTCACCCGGTAGCTATGCTTGGAAGGGCCGGCCGAGCCTCTCCAAGCAGCAGCCACTGGAGTAAGGACCCCTCTTGCGTGCAGCCCGGCCGGCTCGCCCCGCGGGACCTCTGTCACCACTCCACGTGCCCTCCACAGCATCTTGGTGGAGGGAGGAGACCCCCCCCTTCCCTCCTGCCCATGGGACTCTTCGGTGGCGCAACCCAAATTCCCACATCCAGGTTTTGAGCTGTCGGCACATGTGAGCGTCACTGCCAGCGGAGCCGCCGGAGCCCCGTGCCACCAGCGCGCAGTGGTGGCGGAGGAGCACAGCCCACCGTCCCCATGCCCGTGGCCATCCTTCCACCTGCCGCACCGTGCCAGCCCAGACCCCTTGGAGCACAGTGGGACCAGCCGGGGATTTGCAGTGGCTCCCAGGAACTCCAGCGCCGTTGTGATGAAGGTGTGCCTGCTGTCATCGTTGTGCTGTGCCTCACGGAGCTGTGCCAGGCACGCGGGGAGACCCCTGGTCCCATCCCTGTGCTCCCCTCCGTGCGGCTGTATCAGCCCCCATGCCCATCCCCGAACCCAGCCCCATCTGAGCCGCTCCACACCAGGGCCGGGCTGGGGGCTGTGGCACGGCCACCGCAGCGAGGAGCAGCTGGGGACCGGGGTGCCTCGCAGGAGGACACAACACCCATGTGCCCGCGGCACACGACGCTCCGGCCAGCATCCGCAGGGCTGCGGTGGGCAGGGCTGCAGGAGCAGCCCCTGCAGAGCTCTCGCAATCAGCGTGAGGAATTGCGAGCCAAGGCCCTCCTGTGGCAGAGGCAAAGCAGGCGGTGGATGACCTCCTCCCGGCATTCAGACACCGAGCTCCTGGTGACGTGTATCTGGCCTTGGATGTGATGAAGGATCCTTGGTGCAGGAAGGGAAGAGTCAGGGAAGCTGAGGCCTTCTGGCCAGGCAAAGTCCTCGGAACTGGTTAAACGGGGGCAGCTCTGCTGAAGGGTGAACTGGGCGTGAAGTGCGCTAGGCCGAATGACTCTGTTACCCTGTATGGATGTCTTTTGCAAAGACTACGCAAGAGTCGGATGTACGATGCTGATGCTAATATCTGTGCCATGTATTTCCAATGTGATAAAAATAACTCCAAGTAACTGAAGATGTTTCCAGTTTGTGTTAATAAAATACATCTTTTTTTAAAGAATGGAATTCTTCAAAGATTGGCAAATTTTATTTTATTTCATTAGCTTTAATGTCACTGCCATATGGACTGTGAAGAAAAGTGAACCATTAGATTGGAGGGACTGAGTTATCAGCATGACACAGAAAGCACTGATACAATTGTTAAGGATAAGCTCTGGGAGTGATTTATTGCATGCATTGTATTAGCCACAGAGGAGTTATGATATGCTCCCCATTCCTGTATCATATTAGGATTTTATTAGTCTAATATGACACGGTAATATAATATATGATTAGAATTCCCATCCAGTTATCCTTCCCTCGGTGGTGGTGAGCAGAGAAGGTTTTGTGCACAGCAGCTCCCCAGCCGCCGCACAGGGGGGACGGTGTTGGACAGGGCCGCAGGTAAATCGGCCCCCTGGGCTGTCCGGGTGGGAGCGCGTGGGCTGCTGGCTTCTGCGCGGCCGCGCAGGTCAGTGCGGGCAGGGTGTCTGCTTTCCCTGTGCAGCTGAAATACAAAGCCGCTCACTTCTTCCTGCAGCGTGACAGTGGGAGGACGGTGCAGGTATTTAAAGTATTGGTGACAGCTGTGCTGAAGGGGCTGGGCTGAGCCGTGGCAGTACCTGGGAAATCGGACTCGATGTGCCAGAGCGAGAAATCTGCCGCGGGCCCCAGCCCTGCCCCAGAGTCCCTGTAAAACCCACCTCCCGCAGGCTGGGGCCGCCTGTCCCTGCTGTGCAGCGCGCTCGGAGGAGCTGGTGCAGCAGGGGGGTGGATGTGTACAGCCCAGGTAATGGGGTCCGAGTGGGGGCAGAAGCTGCGGGTGGCAGCTTGGAGGGGGGCTGGGGCCCCGTCAGGGGCTGCCATGCCTCATGCCCACCGACCCCTGCACAGGGACTGTCGGCACCGCTGGCTGTGAGCGAGCTGGGCGGCTGGCTCGGGCTGGAAGGGCCTGCAGGGCCAGATCCTGACCCCAAACTACCTGCAGGGGTCAAGCCAGTGCCTGTGCCATGAATCCAGCTCAGCCTTTCCGACCGCAGAACACGCTGCTGAGGCACACCGCGTGTCACGTCTCATCACAGGACCCGCCTTGCCCCCACAGCTCTCCCCATGCGACCCTGCTCACTGAAAATTCTGCTGCAACAAATTCCAGAAACAAACTTTTCTTCAAAGTTTCCGATGTGTCCCCCCTTTCATTTGCTGCTAAATCCCCAGCTTCGCTTGCAAGCAGGTTCTGAAGCAAACACCATTTGTAGCCTGGTTCTTGCCTCCAGCAGCAGCAGCAGCAGGAAAAAAAGTTCAAGCATATCAGAGTGCTACTAGGTGATAAATCCCAAAATCTATATCAAAGCCTATTTGATCATCTCCCTGTCATTGATATAATAAAAAGGATTAATTTATTGGAGGCTGCCAAAACCCTCATGTGGCAACAAATTTAAGAATCTTGTTTATTCAGGCTAATTAAAACCAATTAATTTCATTCATATCTGCAGCAACTAATGTGGGTGTAGGCGCGTGTGCTCGTGCAGGAGCGCCACAGGTGTGCACGTGGCTGTGCCCTGCCAGGGGCAGAGCCCTTGCTGGGGTGGGCGGTGGGTCCCCTGGGGGGGGGCTGTGAGGGGTGTGGGGGGTGTGGGGGGTGTGGGCAGTGCCCCCAGTGGGGAAGGCCCCCCCCCCCCCCCCCCCCCCCCTTCCTCCTCCTCCTCCTTTTCCTCCTCCTTCTCCTTCTCTGTCTTCTGCTCCTGCTCCTGCTCTGGCCACCGCCCAAGGGCCGCGCTGTCTCCCTTCGCCCCTCACCTCTCGCCTCCCAGAGAGCCCAAACAGGGCTTTGGGAGAGTGAAAAGGGGCTGTTTCTTATGATACGAGGTCACCTATTAATGCTGTCTATTAGGATAATAAAAAGCTGCATTTTTTTGTGGTAAAATTCAGCATAAAGAGCACGCGTCATTAAATATGGAAATCCAGAATTTTATTAGCAATCTGCTAGATCTGAACTGACGCCAATTAAACAAAAAAGATATCATTTATAAAAAGGCAGAGTTCAAGTTGTATTAAATATGAAATGCAATTTTCTGCTGGTTGTGATTTATTACCGGTGGTACATTGTTCAAAGAAGCATGTTATATTTCAATAGAGAAATATTGTTTATTCATTAATATTTTAAAACTTGCTTATTGCTGTGTATGACTCTCCTGCAGAATGAAACTTATGATTTAAAACATGAATTAATAAACACATTTGAAAGTGTTAGACAATATCATAACCACTCATTTTTCATTTTACTGAGAGCATATTAAACTTTTATAATTCTGCGTGTACTATTATTTTCCAAATAAAGGTATGGACTCTAAATTGCTAATTTCAGGTAAAGACGAGAGAAAGCAATAACATATGTTGGGAATCAGTCACTATGTCGTGCTAATACAGGCTCGGTACTTCTGTTGTTACATTATTCATAAATCTTCTGCTTAGCACCACGTCTCCCTGCCAGGTTCCCAGGGTGCCAGAGCACTTCTGCCCCTGCTGCTGTTTGGACACCAGGTATGCGCGCACCGTAGGGATGCATCTGTCTTACATGTGGCTGTGCATGGCGCGCTTAATGCAAGGAAACATTTGATAAAGGCTGACATCCTAAATGAGGCCGAAAATATTTTATACAAAACGTGATAAAGCAATAATGATCTCGGAGGCCTCAGGTTATCTTGGTTATTACCTGCACCTACCACTTGAATCAGCAGCATTAAAGGGGCCAGACCCAATCCGTAGATACCTCTGAACTCATTAGTCTTGAGTACTTTATATAGACTAACCTATCAGTTGCTTGATTTAAACGAACCTTTCTTGTATCTTAAAAATCTCTCCTGCTGCAGCCTCAGTGTATTACCATAACAATAACCAGTATTTCAATTTTAAGAACTCATTTTTCCTCAAATAGAAAGTGCCAATCAATTTAAAGAGCAGAAGATGCACGCTGAAGAAGCAGGCAGGGGCACCTGCTCTGGGTGTTTCGCCCCGGTGCTTTGCAGCCATTCCAGCTGGGAAATGCTTTTGGTGCAACTGGCATAGGGCTGACCCCCGCCAGGTGGAGGGGATTTACCTTGTAACCTTTAATCGCATGGCTGTGGGGCGGAAATAATTGAGCTGCATGGAAAGCTGACATTTGGAAAGCTTCCCCAACTGCTGGTGTTGAAATGCCAATAGTGCTGCACGCGCGTGACTGATGGCAAACCGGTGCCGCCGACGCGCGCCTCGGTGGTGGCAGCACCAGCCGAGCAGCGGCAGCATGGGGCCGGTGGAGGCAGGAGGCCCCTCCAAGGCCCCCACGCCTCCCCCAGGGCCCCTGAGAGCCCCCTGACACCCGGCAGGGCAGTTTCCCGTTGGCTCGGCGGGGTCTGGTCACAGGGTTCTCCTGCTTTGCCTGCCCGGAGCAGCCCTGGTGGTGGCAGTGCAGTGGCGGCACCCAGGCCGGGCCGCCCGCGCTGCCGGCACCTCGCCTGATTGATGGCGCGGCTGGCGAGCGGCTGTTTGTACAAGGGCAGGCCTCGCACCTGACAGCGTAGTGTAAATTAACTATTCGCTTCTTTGTTGGGCAAAGCGAATCGGCAAACCTTATTACTCCAAGTCAGTCAATTAATTAAAGTTCAGTGCTTAATCAAGTTCCAGTGGTCATACACGGGGCACAGGGATTTCTCTCTCCCAAGCACCATGATCAGAGGTTGGGCGAGACACAGGCCGAAGGGGCCGCGGGGCAGAGCCAGCTGCTCCATGGCGCCAGGCCCAGCGTTCAGCACCCGCTTCCTCCCCAGCGAGCCAGCGCCTTGCCCAGGGGGCCCAGGCAGCCCAGGGGAGTGCAGGCAGGCCTGGGAACGCCTCTGCCCCTCGCCATGGCTCGGCGGGCCACGAGCTGCAGTGGCCCAGCTGACGCCGCTGCAGGACAGGAGGAGCCGGGCTCCGCTGGCAGCAAAGGCCCTGAGAGCCGGGGTCAGGGACAGAGCGCCTGGGGCAGACAGGAGGTGATACAGCACGGACGCCGTGGGGCCCTGAGCAGAAAAATGTCTTTCAAATACGCCTGGCTGTGTGTTTTAGTAACTCTCAAGACCATCCATAACTTGGAAGGAGATGCTGTCCAGCGCACACGGGCAGGAGATTCAATTAGATTTCTCTCTCTACTGCTCTCTCCCCAAGAACATGGCACAAGAAGCAATCTCTCTTTTTTGAAGAGTGTAATAACAGAGTGCAATGGAAATGCGTCAAAGAGACTCAGAGAACAGGATCCCTGCTTTAAATCTTGAAAAGCACTCAAGAAAAATATGTTGTTTACCTGAATTTGTTTTTCATAAGGTCTCCCAGTGGATTAATAAACTAACCTTTCGTCTGTGAACACCTGGTCCTACACGCCATCAATAACGCAAGCTTCACCTACTGCATTAATACACCGTTAGTGTGGAGAAGCAAATTGCAGGAATCTAGATGGAAGTTACCAAAAAGAATGCCCTCAGACCAGCAGTGACCCAGGCCGCTGTGCCACCTCTGTCCCCTGGGAGGTTTGTCTGGCCTCCGGAAAGCGGCGAGTGGGATTCGGGCCCTGTGGGCCTGGCGCTGCGGCTCTGTGCCGCGCAGCTGTCTGCAGTGCCCTGCGGCGCAAACACAACTTGTAAAGTACTGGAAGGGCATTTTAGCTGCAAAATGTACCTGCAACAACAGTTAGGGCTGGGTAACATGTTTCTTTACAAACTCTTTCATTCTTTTTTTGCAGCTCATAACTCAATGGTAAAATACACCGTGCTCTGGGGCCGACAGTCTCCTAACAAGATACAGGCTGAAAGAAAGCATGGTGGAAGTAAAACCTATGAAGTTCAGACGTTGTCAAATGGTAGCTGCACAATGTACAGAAGTGTGGCAAGGCACTGGGCTTGCTCATGAGCTGGTGGTGAACAGAAGAGCTGTTTTGGGGCAACTCCGGGTAGGATTCTCTGCTCATGGCACAGCGCCCATGGCCAGCACATCAGGCGCTTCATGCCTCCTGTGCTGCTGCTCGCCCCCTGGGGTGCTGGGTGGGACCACTTCCACGCTGCAAGGAGACCCCTGCCCCTCGCACCCAGGCTTCAGGAGGGCATGGGGGAATTTTAAAAGAACAAAGTGCCCCAAAAGCAGCACGCCGGCAGCAGCACGCTAACACTAAGGGAGTCTGTAGGCTCGAGAGCCTGGCATCCCTTAATTGATTGATAGGCTAGGACTGTCAGCGCTTAAAGAGATAATTCAATTTATAAAATCCTATTAAGTGGTGAAAGATTTTTTGATTGTTGAATTGTTTCCTATGTTATGCCAGTCATTTTGGTCCCTCTCACTTGGAAATCCGCTTCCCATTTATGAAAGGGCTGGCAATGGACTCGCTCTTCATGCTCCGCAATGCACAGAGCCTGGGCAAGCAAGGGAAAGGCAGAGAGAGGTGAGGAATGGAGGTGAAGGAGAGGCCCCCATGTGCCACAAGCCCCATGTCCACGCACCCTTGTGTGTGGCACGGGAACAGCCCACGGGGTCCCGGCTGACCCATGGGGCCGTGAGAGCTGGGTGCAGGTGGGAGCCCCCAAGTTGCCATGTGGCAGCTAAAGTTTCTTCTCTATTTGCAGTGTGCTCTTTGTTTCCATCCACCACCCCCACGCTGATGCAAACTCCCCTCTTCAGTTTGTTTCCATAGAAATCCTCAGCTGTAAATCCTTAAGTAACTTTTTTTTTTTTTTTATTTATAGTGTGCTATTAATGTCCTTTCAAGCCGAGGACTCCAGGAAATGAAATAATAGAAAAGGCACCACTTTGAAATGCATCCAGGCATTTATTGTTAGTAAGTGAAAAAGTAACATGAGCATTTAAAGAAAATATTGGCAGATAAATTGGGTTTTAAAGAAAATATAATTGGATATAATTTCTGCTTCATCTAGTTAGATATTTATTGTTTTATTGACTTATTTTCTTTTATTTATCATAAGAAGCTTAAGATGAAATTTAATTTTGTTGATATAAATATATATTTTCATAAAAAATTTGGCATTTCAAATGTTATCTAAGATATTACTAGCTTTGATAAAACCACACAGCTTTTGCAAGGGTTTGCCTTAAATATTTTCAATCTCAGTAAATATGAAGTAGTCTATATAATCATAATTATCATAACAATTAGCATTATTCTAATTAATGGGCAGGGCTAATGACAATGCATCCACGTGGAAAATCAGTGCTTTCTGCATATTTGAGTTCTTCCTACAGTTTTTGCTGAGATACACAGAATCCAAGCATCTACTTTGAAAACAACCCCACCTTAAACCCCAGGCTGTAACATCTCTGTCCCTTTTGGGGCGCAGATGATGCCTTTTGCCTGTGGTGGGCTGGGGAGCGGAGGTCTCATTTTCTTAGCAGCCAGACAGACTGAAGCGGCAGCACCATCGGAGGCAGACGCTTTCCATTAATCTTCATGGAGAGGGTCAGCCTTCAGGAGATGTCACCAGAAGGCTGCAGAGCCACCGCTGCTGGGGTGGGAGGTGCCTCCCGGGTGCTTGGTGGTCCCATGGGCCAGAGCTGAGCTCCAGCCCGCGCTCGGCGAGCCCCTCTGGCTGCATTTCCCCACGGGGTGAAATGCCTGCTTTGGGCGGGTTGAGCATGGCGAGCTCTTGGCTGCGGGGCACCAAGAGGCTGCGCAGCGTCTTGGTGTTGGGGCTCAGCACCCGGGGCCCCGCTGCCAGACGCCTGCCCCAGCGCTGGTGGGGTTGGACACCGTGCACGGCATTACCCTGAAGGCAGACGGCGGAGCCCAAGCCCCCTCCCTAGCCCTCCCCAGCCACTCCGGCACCGCGCCAGCTTGGTGACCTCCCTACCACGTGAGCGTGGGGTCGTTGGGACCGAGAACAACCCAACTCGTAACACAGATGCTGCCAAATGACCTCCAGATGGTAATGTTTTTTGGATTCAAACCAGCTCTGCAGAGGTGAAAGGCTGTGTGCTCCATTACCAGCCCCCTGAGTCACCCAGTCCCCCTGAAATATGTCATGCACACTTCAAACCTTTCCCATTTTATAGTCAGATTTAACTGCTACACATAACAGCTTATATCAACAACATTCGGAAAAAATGTCCTATGAAGAACAGGCCTGAAATGGTAAATATTTAACAGGTCCTTTCTGTCCTTTCCTTATATGTATTAAAATAATTAGTTTAACAAAGAGGACTTTGTTCCCCTGTGTTTGAGCCGCGACGGTGTCTGGCGCAACAGTGCAGCTGTAATTCAGTCTCGAGGTTTTGCTGGCATTTATACATGCTGCTTGGAGCTGCTCTCTCAGTTTATAGTGTCAGCAGAACATCTTGATTGAATTACAACCTTGTATTCAGTTAGGAGCCATGTATTATTCTAGATGCAGTTGAGTTGTAGGTATCTGTCTTTGCTTATTTGGGGAGACAGACCCTCAGGAAAAGCAGGAGACCAGATGCGGGCTGGGTGCTGCCCACAGTGGCTGCGCGGCCGGGCAGAGCCCAAGCCCAGCCGATGCCCGTGGTGGCGGCAGCAGGGCAGAGCTGGCAGCCGTGGCACTGGTAGCTCCACACTGGCCCCGCAGCACCCAGACTGGGGGGGGCTTGGGTCAGGGGGAAGCCCGAGGCTGTGGGCAGCCGCGGGCAGCTTGTCCGAGGTGGACAACTCATGTCCCTGGGTCTTCTTGTCCCAAACACTGACTAAAGCCTTTATGCAAAGGCTTGCTGAATGCACATGAAAAGGATTTATGCCTTGTGGGAGCACGTGCCTGCCTTGTCCGGAGCAGCTTCGGGCAGGTGGGAGGGCAACGGCTCCTCCCTGGCTGTGGACAGCAGCACTGGAACTGGGAGTGTGGTGGCACTGCCAGCGTCCTTTCCTCTGGCTGCCAGTCCCAGCCTCCCGAATCTGCCTGCTGGGAGCAGGCTCTGAGGATAAATGCTAAACACAGGTCCTGGGCCAAGGCTGCCTCCTGGAGTGCAGCGGGCAGTTATTTTCCTCCCAAGAGCCTGAAGCTCAGCCCTTCTCTAGCCACATGCAGGAGCTGTAGTGCACAATAGCTGAGCCCGACTGTGGGGCCCCACATGCTGCCAAGCCATGCGGGACCTGTGGTGGGAGGGAGGCCAGTCCTGGAGAGGAAACGGCGCCTTCAGCATCCCTGGTGAGCCCTCCGGTCCCACTGGGAGGTGAGGGGAAATCCTGTCCTGCTGCACTGCTGCGCACCACCAGTGACGGTGGACGAAAGAGACACAAATGCCATGTCAGTTCAGCTCATCCCTCACCACAATTTAGCTTGAAAATAGCTCTGGAAAACAGGATGGGAGGGATGCGGGTTGGGGAGGGCAGCCGGGGCGTGCTGGCCTTGTACGGTGCCTGGCTGCCCAGGGCTTCCCTGCACGCCCACGTGGGCCGCGCAGCCCCTCGGGCGCTTCAAGGGGACGTCCTGGGTACAGCTGCCCAAGGGTGGCATGTCCTGGAGGCTCTGTGGCTCCTCTGGGAGGAAGGTGAGCAGAGGCACCGCGGGGCTGCAGGCTCTGCTGCCGCAGCACGAGGGCCGCACGTGTGCGGTGGGGAAGCCGCGGCCCCGTGCAGGGGAAGTCCCTGGGCAGCGCCGCGCTGGGCCCGCTTCCCGCTTTTGTCTGCCAGGCCGGCGGCCGGGACGCCAGCAGCAGCGGCCTCTGCAGCCATTGTCACCAGAGTGCCCTTCCCTTAATTTGTCATTAATCAGAGACAGCACATTGATCAGCCATCGTGGGAGCTGGGAGGATTGCAGACTCAAAATAGTACAGATGTAAATGTTTCAGACGTTAATCTCTGTACTCGTGGTCACCTAGAGGCAGGACCTGGTGCTCTCCGGGTGGTTCCTGGGGGTGCCGTGGAGGCAGGGGGAAGCCATGCAGCAGGAAAAGACCTTGCTTGTGGAGGGGCGGGCGTCCCACTGGGGCCACGTTGTGAAGGGAACCGTGCTGGAAACCAAGGTGTAAAGCCTGCATGCAGCATCTGAGCGCTGGGGGTGGAGGCTCCAGGCTGGGACCGCGGGCTGCAGGCGGCTGCCAGGGCCCCGCGCTCCGGCAGAGCCCACCCGTGCAGGGTCCCCGCGGGCCCACAGCGTCGCCGTGGCTTTGCCCTTTTCTTCGTGTCCCGGGCACCGCAGGCGCCTCGGCTCTCCTGCCTGAGCCCGCATTAGCTCTGCCTCCGTAATGGGCTTCCTCTCCCATCTGCAGTGCCAACATTTCTAGTAGGATCTATATCTTTCCATAGGCAGTTTGTTTCATCACAGTAACATAATAATGTGCTGAGAAGAGCTCATAGTTGTGAATTAATGTTTAAAAGCTCTCACTTTTGGGTTGTTGAAATGAATGTTAATTTGACAAATGGCAGTCATTGGGATTGAGACGGCATTAACATGGAAATAAGAGTTAACCTCCAGCAGGGCAGATACAAGGTGAGATGAGCACATGCTGCAGAAGCTGTAGTTTTTCACCTGATGCTCATACTGTAAATACTGCTAGTGTCCTATCTATTTATAGAACTGTAATTTAAAGGCTAGTTCAGGAAAATCTGAATGACATCTCCTTAAGAGAAGCAATCGTAGGGTATCTTGGAATATGTCATGCAGCTCTCTGGCTTTCTCTCTCAAAAATACTCATATGTCCACTAAATCAATTTGCCTTTCTCTTGTAACTGCATTTGCGGGGCCATTCTTTTCCATTTTCTGTCACTGTCACACGCTAATTCATGTCACTCTGCGGCGCGGGAGGGCCCAGCCGCCAGCTCCTGGCCCCGCCGCTCGCAGCACGCTGCGTCCCTCCCGAGCATGCAGCACCCTGCGGCCGCCCGGCGCTGCCCTGCTCTGCCAAACCTGGGTGCATATGGCAGCAGGTGTGCTGCCTGGGTTTTTTCCTGACCGTTCTGATGACTTTTTTTTTTTTTAATTTACCCTTTTTTCATTCTTTTTGCTTCTGGATTTCACATAGGAGAAAGGAGAAGACATTTCAAACAGGAAAAAAAGACAATGCCAAACCCCAGACCTAGATCCACAAAATTTAGCAAGAAAAGAATCTTGAACAACCCTATTTTTTCTGAGAAAATTTGCATTTTGGAATAAGCCATTTTCACTGAAAACATAATGCGCTGGCAACTGGCCCTTGAGCCGAGCAGGGTGGTTGCTGCCACCTCTGCCCCCTTGCCAGCTCATGCCCTGTTGGAAGACTTGCCAATAATCTTTGGCTTTATGTGTTTCTTGCACCAAAAAAAAACAGCAGCAAAATCCTCTACCCAAAGTTTGCTGTCTGAGGCCTGACACCAGGCTGTTCTCTCCTCCATTTCTTCTCCTCCTCGTTAGGAGATCTTGTTCTCCATGGCAGATGCTGTGGGCTCCTTCCCCTGCGGGAGCTGGCTGCAGTGCGGGCTCTGACGCCGTGCAGCAGCTGCCCCAAGCAAGCGTGGTGGCAGACGGGTGCGCTGCAGGAGGAGCACCCCTGTGCTGGGACGGGAGCATTGGGGCTGCCCTGGGGGCACGGGAATGGGGCACGGGAATAGGGCATGGGAACGGGGCATGGGAATGGGAGCGCTCACTGAGCACCTGCCGCCCAAGGTCACTCCTTCCCGTGCCGGGGGGGTCCCGAGCTGTCCCCGCTCTCCCTGGCTCACCAGACGAGCACCAGTGGATGGGAGCAATGTTTTTGTTGTGAGCAGCAATGACAAGATCAGGAGATGCATCATGTAACCCTTCCCTCTGCAGAGAAGCTTGTGCTGCACTAGGGCACGGTGCACGCTTAGGAGGGAGGTGCCCAGTGCTCTGGGGATACCCTGCTGCGCTGCCGGGTACCTCCCAGCACACAGACTGAGGCGTGCCTTTGGCATCCTGGGAGAAGAGGATGCTCCTGTGAGTCCTCTACTTGGTTCTGCCTTCAGAAAATGCCTGTTCCTGATGTCCGCGCTTGGTATGTGCACATCTTTACTGTATTCGTGTGTGCCTCACAAAGCAAAAGCCCTACATTGTGGGAATAATTAGAGCAGAAAATCCAGGGAAAAAATTCTGAGCTTAGGGCATTGGCTGTAGAGTGAAATTACCCCCATGCAGAGATCTTCTAACGGGACAAATACCTGGATCACCCTAATATGTTTGATTTGCCAGGAAAGCAGACACATTTACACAGGGCTCCAGCAAGCCACAGAGGTGCCGACTGTTTTCCGAGAGGTAACATTTAGTTTGTCCCTAAAGAAACAAGAACAGAAGTCCACATACATTATCTTCACCTCTTGTTTTTGCAGCCGTTGTTTTTAAAAAGTGAAGTAGAGAAGAATATGTAAACCAGCCAGTCTCAACCCCACAGAACAGCAGGTTGTTTTTTTTTTTTTTTTTCAAAATTGTTTAATGTTTTGAAATGTTCTTCACATCTCTAGACATAAATATTCTGACTTGCAGCTGGGAAACTTCCTTCCAAATTGTTTTGTTTGTCAGGTTCAAGTACAAATTTTCAGTTAAAAACCTTCTTTCCTTGACTCTTAATAGTTACTGGCCAACAAATGGAAAAGAGGAAAAGGGAGTGAATTACATGACCTGTCTCTTTTTGTTTATTAAGAACTTCTTTCCAGCATCTGATTCTTACGGAAATATGGTTTCAATTTTCTCTTTGAATTGTGGATCAAGAAATGTTGCCAATACATATTTTTCTCTGTCAAAATTTCATTTAATCTGGAGTCTGTAGATGTCTTGAAAGCCACGTCTCCTCACAGGGTTATTACCGTGTGTGCCTGTTGTCATGTTAGGTTTAAATTGGAATCACATTTGTTCCGGAAAGGCGCAGGCGTTGGCTCTTTAGCAGAACAGCCCCGGGACGTGGGCTCACCCACCTGCGCCCCCCCATCACCACGGGGTCTGGGGCTGCGGCTTTCAGGGTCCCATCCTCGTGGAGCAGCTCCGTCAGGCCCAGGGCCTGCCACGACCCGCCACGGCACCGGCAGCGCCGGAGCTGGCCGCGGCGCTGGAGGCCCTTTGGCTGCAGGACCGGAGCTGCAGCCGCTGCCCGTGCCCGTCGCTGCAGGTGGGCTCCCTGCACGCCCTCGGCTTCGGCCCAGAGTGACCGGGAAACCCGCCCGCCTTCGCCGGGGCCGTTTGAGCACGCTTCCTCCTCTCGGTCCCAATGCGAACCTGATGGTCGTTCGCTGTTTTCCGGTCATGCATGACACTCGCACAAATTCCTCTGTAAAGTTGTGAACAGCCTCAAGGGAGATGAATGTCTAGCCAAGGATACGGTAATATCCAGACCAGGGCTTTTTTAAAAGGTTTGATCAAATTGCGTAATTTTAAAGGTGACAAGCCTTCCCCTGCTTGCTGGGCTCAGGCTGCGCGGCTGGGCGCTTCAGAGCAAATCAGGGCAGTGAGACAGAAGCAGGCGCATCCCTTCAGAGCCGCTGGGCACCCCACGGCCGGCCGGGCACTCTGGCGTGGGGGAGGCTTCCTGGCGTCACAAGATGGACATCGGTGCCACACCAAATGCATAATCCAAGCAAACAAAAGGCAACAGCAGCTACGGCTGAGACAATTTATTCCCTCTGTTATTACGACTTCTCTCGCAGGATTGTGGTTTCTCAAGCTATTGCTCTGGCCAAGAACTTTTCCTCTCTCATTGTGAAGCTGCACACTCTCTTACAGTTGTGGCTGTTTCAGACTTTCAAAGGATTAACCTTTCCCATCTAAATGGGGAGAAAAGGGAAGAAATGACTCACAGTCTCTCTCTAGCCACTGAAAAGAACCACTTCTGATGAAACTGGAATGCTGGAAATAATCCATAGGAATTCAGAAAATGAACCTGTCAGAATAATATTTTAATCAACCCCCTTTTTCCGCTGGAGCATCAACAGCTCACACTCTTGTTCTTTAAAGAACCCCAGCAGCCATCAGAGAACAAAGCAGCGGAGGAGCTGGACCGCACAGCGCTGCGATTTCCAGGGCAGTGGCTGTGCCTTGGCCTCTGCTCCCATTAAGCACGCGGGGTTGCAGGGCAGTGTACCGTACCGCTGAACTGCACGCGGGGCTCTGGTGGCAGAGCCTCACGAGGGGCTCGGCAGAGGCAGCGCCAGGCACTGGTTTGTGCCCGAGGTGCATATGGAAGATGTGGGAGCACAGGTGAACGTCCCTTGGTGTCACCCTGCAGAGGGGTGACCTGTGCTGCGCGGGTGCAAAGCTGTGTGTGACACTGGTCCTCAGTGCGCTGCAGACCACGAGGTTGTGGGCAACGGGCCCTTGGGGTGCTCCTAGGGCAAAGCTTGCAGACAAGGCTTTGCGGGTCTGTCTCCCTTGGATGCGTTTCTTCAAAAGAACAATGGGCAGAATGTAAAGGGGATGCTTGTGCTGTGATCGGTGTGATCGGCTGCCCTGACGTGGCGGGCGGTGTGATCCCAGGTAGAAAATACAGCAGGAGTGGGTGACGGTCTCGGCTCCCCGTGCCACCGGCAGTCCGTACAGGCAGTACGAAGGGCCGATACCACAGCAGCTCCGGGACGCTGCTCACCTGGCTGCCCCCCGATCACCCGGCCCTGCCTGGCGTGGGCCTGGCGCTCGCTGCCTCCGCGGGAGCGTCCAGCCCGGCAGGGACCACCGCGCGCCCCGCTCGCCTCTAATTGGGTGCGCTGCCGGCATCGGAGCTGCCGCAAACGATTAGGCTCCAGGAGACAGGCAAAGATCCAGGTGTGCTGTGAGGTGGGGCAAGAAAATGATTGATATGTGAGCAGAGTGCATTACAGCTGTTCCCTTCATGTTACTTATTAGCAAATTTTCTCCCACCTCATTCCGTTTCTCATGTGCTGCCTGTGCAAAGGTGGCTCTTTATAAAGCTGTCTTTCTCATTGTCCACGTTGCTTTTAAGTAACTGACACGCATTTTAAAGAAAAATCAGCAAAGGCTGCATTAGATGAAAAGTATAATGTGGCAGCAATTTGCAAAGTATGGCTTCTAAAATAGACCTTTCTGTCTGCTGAGATTCAAAGATCCCAAAGAAATCCAGAAAGTGGAAATGCTGAAAGAGGCTGGCTGACAGCGGGCAGTAAATTAGCCACGCATTCACAATATAATGTTGGGGAGCACAGCAAGCAAATATTGGGGTCATGTGAAGAAATGACACATCAGAAAACAACAACAACAACAACAAAGCAAAAGGAGCTCTCTGGGGGCTGGACAAAACAATATTTACTGTTTTTAGTCCTGGATTCATGATAATTCAGGGGAAGAGATCCAAGACAATTCAGAGAGGATCCAAAAAACCAAACCAAAAAAACAAAAACATTTGAAACTGTGTTAACTAGCACTGACTGCAAGGAAACTGCAAGGAAAAGAGAGAGAAAGTTCGCTCGGGTTGTTGGTTTCAGGTGGCATGTGGGAAGGAAGCGATGGGGACGGGCAAATGCCCCCATCTGCCGGGGCGAGGTCAGCACCCGGCAGAAGCGGGGACGCGTCCCATGTGTGCTGGCCGTTCTCCCTGCAGTGCTCAGCGGCCCCGTGTTGGAGACTCACCAGGACACGTGGGCCACATCACTGGGATAACGCCCGAATCGCGGACAGCCAACGCCCCAGGTCCACCTCCCCTTCCTAGCAAGCCCCCTCCCCACACCACTCCACAGCTCAAGGCTCACACCAGCCTGGGGAGCCCCTGGGAGCCGGGGTCTCAGGGTGGGCAGAGCAGCCGTGCCGACAGGACAAGGCAGGCAGAAGCAAAGCAGAGGGCGAGCTGCCTGCGGACAGGTCCCTGTCGTCATGTGAAAGGGAGGAAAGAGCAGCAGCGTGAGGAGCCTGGCCTCTCTGGCTGCGTGCCTATCTGGACATGCCATTGAGTGTCTCGATCCTCGCACCAAGCCGTGTCTCATCTGGGAGATCAGTTGTGTAAGAAGCAAGGTATCTTTATCAGTTTGGAAATTCATTTCCTGGTGTCGAGGCTGTGAGGACGCTCACAGATAAACCAGGAGGCTTCCGGAAGAGCCTGGGCTGTATAGAAATGTCACTCACTGCTGGAGGAGAGGATGCCCTTCCCTCTCTCCCAACAGCAGTGTCTGGGGGCCAGGGCCGTGCAGGATGGGCTGCGCGCAGGCTGCAGTCCCCAGCGGCACAGGGCGAGCCGGGTGGGACGCTGCCGCCGCAGCCGGCAGGGGAGCGAGGCATTGCCCGCCCAGGGCACGGGGCTGGGGGCTGCGCTGGAGGCTCCGCAGCTCGGGGCCTTTCTCCTCCCGTGCCTGGACAGCCCTGCGCCATAAATTAGAGGGGAGCATCTTGAAGGAGGCTTTAATCAAAAGTTAGGAGTTGCAGCCAGCATGTCACAGTTCCTCATTAGATTGCCATTATAATGCTCTGTAATTGGAAAGACGTTAATATTGACAGAGTTGTGAAGAATGTCCTGCTTCTCCTTGCATGCGTGGATTTGATAGAGTTGAATAATGGAGCAGATATGATGGATTAGAAAAATTCCTCAGTTAAGGTCCCTAATTATAGAGTTTTACCTGCCCAATTAAGGTGGAGTACTTGAGGAAAAACTATATACTGACTCTCCCTAGACACCCAAGTGTTTGGTACAGTACCAGCAGTCAAAGCAACCCAGCCTGGAAGATTACTGGAATTTTATCCTGCTTGAAAAGTTGTCTTCCTGATTACCTGGCAGTATAAAGTGAAAACCTGCTCAGAGCAGAAGCTGAGAGGCTGAAATGGCACTACCAAGTCCTTTGAAATGGTCTGCAGCTGCACAGCTCTTTTACCGCACCTGGGTTTGGATTTAGGAAGCAGGCGTAATGTAAAACTGCCCTCACCATGCCCACAGCCCGAGTTTCCTTTACCCTTTCTTCAGCTCCAAGCGATTCCGGAGGAGCCGGGCAGCTCAGCCGGGCGGCTCAGGGGGTGGCAGGGCGCACGGCTTCGCAGAACCCCTGCCCTGGGAGATGCAGCAGCAGCACGGGGCTTTAATGCTTTTTGAACAAGAAGTGATGATTTTCTTTTCTGGTTTTGGAAGATGTTTTGCTAAATTTGAATGCAAAAAGTCTCCATTTAACCTAGGTGGAACAGGAAGAGTTGTAAGTCCTGCTGCTCCATGGGGGCTTGCCACAGAGAGACACAGTGGGGATACCGGGGGGTAAATGGGACACGGTGGGGTGGGGACAAGGCTCTGACGATAATCCATCTGTGAGAAATTCACATTTGTGGGATGGCCATCATGGCCAAAGAGAGGCACTCTCAGTGCTGCACCTTTTTGCAGGTGGTGCAGGGCACTGGGAGGAAGGGGAGGCATCGTCCCGGGGACCCCTGATCCCAGGCAGGGGCTGCGCCGGGCAGGACAGGGATACGGCCCCCACGAGCCATGGCCCCAGGGCCCAGAGCTTCAGAACTGCAGAGCGAGCCCAGGGACTGGAAGTTCTGTATTTTAGGCACACTATGGTTATATTTTTTTTGAAATACGTATTAACTTAGATGTCTACATCTCAGGGATGAATAATTGCAGATTTATTTTAACCTTCTTAAAAAAAGGAAATGTTGGTCCTGGCGGTGGTCAGCTGGAATGGGAGCCAGCGAGTGACATCCACAGCACCTGCTTGGTGACACCTCCCACAGCAAAAGAAGATTTCAGTAGCCACATGTCTCCGTAATCCCTCCCTGCACTGATGGAACAATTACCCCATGAATTAGCAAATAAATATTCTGCGTGGGCTCTGGAGTTTGTAACTATTTACGCAAGGCGTTCTTTCTTCTCCAGAGATATTCCTGCAAGGCTGTTGAGGGAAGGAGACGTGCATTGGCTTTTTTCTTTGCCCCTGCCTTCCTTTCATCTGCTCTCGTGATGAATTGTAGGGAAAAACTACCCGAGCCTGTCTGTTTTGGCTTAGATCAGCTTTTCTTCTCATTATAATTTAAGTCTTTAAGGGTCTTCAGTAGGAGCCTGTAAAAGTCAGATCATTCATTCCCGTTGACGCCATGTGTTTCATGGCCATTCCGGCCGTGATTCATGCGGTGGTGCCCGGGACGCGCCTCCTTTGTGCCGCGGCAGAACAATGCCTTTGTGCGCCGGGCTGGCGCGCCCCGGCTGCGCCGCTGAGCAGCAAAGAGTTAACCAGAAAAATCTTGTAATAGCTGAAAACTATGGATTGAGCAAAATCTCCCTGTCAGCTCTCTGTGATTTTGCTGAGAGCACTTGGACATGCTGGCATTGGATTTACAAATTGAAAATCATTAATAATTCTAACCAGGCTGTGATAAATCTGAGATCAGTCTCGATGAACCTGGACACCATTTCATAAATCAAAAAGATTACTTAGGAATTTTTTAAAATCTGACGTCAAAATGTCATGGTTACTAATGGTTTTTGTAGATCTCTTACAGTGATATATCATTTATCTACGCTACATCTAAAATGTGACACTGGGGCAGAAATGTGATGTCTTTAATATCATGAATACATTTTATCCCATAATAAAGGTATTAACAACTTCTTGCTGTGACTTGTACTTGAAGTTCTGTGCCTGATTTAGTGCTATTGTTATCGTATTAACTGTTTTCCCCCCAAATACTTGCAGGCAAACTGTTGCTTACCCTGTGTGGCACCAGGCCGAGACCTGCCAAGGCAGAGGAGGGGACCCCCGGGCCAGGCAGGCGCAGCGGCACCACCCCGCTACCCGGCACCCCGCTGCCCCGCGGGCACCGCTCAGCGGCCTTGCCCGGGCGATGGTCCAGAGGGACATGCAGTGGGGCCGCCTGCTTGCGGGCTGACCTCCCAGCATGAGGCTTGTCTGCCTGCTGGGCTTGCATGGCACCGAGTGCAGGCGGCTACAGGACGTGCTCGGGCTGCAGGGCAGAGCAGCAGCAAGCCTGCGGTCGCTTAGCAGCTTCTGGCTGCTGCGGTGGCTCTGCCTGCGGCACGGAGGCAACAGAGCTGCTGAAGGGAGGCATGTTTTGCAGCAGGCTGCAGGTGAGCTTTGCCAAGAGGGGTCACCGACAGAGACTGTTTGGTGGCTGGCAAGCACAGCGCCCCGCTGCCTCCCTCCTACAGCACGAAGGCAGCACGGGAAGGCCAGGACAGGCCTGAGCACCAGGACACGGTTAGGCAAAGTCAAGTTGGCTTTGCTCAGCTCAGTGCATATGCAGAGGTGCGCAAGTGCATGTGTGCGCCCACGCCTTTCCGCTTCTGACACTGAATCTTCAGTGCTTCCTGGCATGGGAAAATGCATAGCCCACGGACGCTATAGCACAGTACAATGCAACTTCCTACAAAGGATTTTATGTTATAAATAACTTTTGGAGACTTTGCTATAAAATGTTACATTGCTTTGGTGCATTCTTTTTAAAAATGAATGGTTCAGCTGTTAAAATTTAAAGAGCCATTCCCAGTCTCTTCCCAGTGAGTCAGAAGCACACTTCCCTTCCACAGTAACATACAGCTTCCACGCTCCGGGTGTAGCTAAAGAGCTATCAGAGCCTAACAGGTAGCTGAGGAATTTAAAGCAAAGCTTTATGGGGAGAGATTACATTCAGAGGTGAACAAATGGTGGTACCAAGTCTATGCAAAGCAAGTGACAAAATGTAAAAATCCTCCCCGCATTTTGAAGGAAAATATATCTTTCTTTCTGCACTGTTCCCATGAAAAATAGGCTTTTTTATTTCCTTTTTTCATGCTAGGAAATTAATATTTGCCTTTAAAAAAGATTTGGTGGAGGTTTGCATGAAGGTCATTAGCAATATCGCTGGGGAATAAAGAAGGGAGTGATTGAAATCGGCATGGGTTTGTTACTCATTTGTGGCTTTGCTTTACACGTAACATTTTTATTAAGAAAATAATACTTTGGGACTGGTAATTGTGTTGCCAGCTGGGCTGGGGTGGGGAGAAGGAGAAAGCAGAGAGCACTGAAACCTACTATTTATGTCCCTGCCAGGTACAATTCCAGGCAGGTAGATATGGTAAATCTCCTTGAGCTGTCCCCAAAGTCACCCCCAAACGCTGCAGCTCTTCCTGGCGGGGAGCGCATGCGGCCAGGGCTTTGGCCTCAGGGCCGAGGCACCACGCGCCCCGAGGGCTCTGCTCCAGCCCTGCCCCAGCACAGGACAAAGAGCCCCACATGCTCCTGGAAACACCAGGCACTTTCATGGCAACTTCTGTTTATCAGGCAGTAAGGTCACCTGTTTCTGTTCTGTTTAACCCCAAAATACCCGTGGTCAGGAGACAAGCTGTAAAACTCAGGTGAGCTTGAAAGTCTTCTCAAAAATTAGCATAGCACAGGGTAGATACAATCTGAAGTTGGCTTGTAAAATCTTTTGGAAGGATCATTAAGGGTATTTCATTATCTCCATATTGCCAAGGTCAGGCTGTCCATATTTCCTCTTTAGTGCTGCGATGGGAATATGCCGCGACTGTGGTATAATAGACCAGAAAATGTCCACACTGGGAATGATGGTAAATCAATAAAAACTCATCAATATAACTCCCACTTTCCCAAGGTACTGCAAACAGCCTCAAGTTTGTAATTTACTTACGTATCTTCACCTTTTTCCCAACATTTTTTACACCAACTTCTGAACTTTTTGTCCGTGTAAAATCTTTATGAGAGACAATATATATAAGGGATAAAATGCTTTATTGAAAAGATTATTGATTTTTCTTGGCCAAGCTGCTTGTGCAGCAGCTCCCTGCTGCTCTCCCAGCAGGGCGATCTAAATCCAAGGGGCTCAGCAGCCAGCTGCGAGACTGGCAGGCGTGGTGGGCAGGGGCAGCACCTTCTGCCTGTCCGCACCGGCAGAGATGGGGAGGACCAGGCTCTGCAAAGCCAAAACCACACTGCAAGAAGGGGAGGAAGAAGCGCCCAGCTTGGACACAGAAAAGAGGCTTGCTCATCTCAAGACTGATCGCTAATACTGCATCAAGACTGCACGCTGTGCTGTACAAACACCCAAGCGGTACCAGGCATGCTTTAGTCCCGCTTCAGCATGCTTCCTCCCAAACCTGCACTGCCCAAACACAGACCATGCCCAGGGCAGTTGCTTGTCACACACCTCCCATGCTGGGAGCCGGGAACCGTGGCTGATGGCTGCAATATGCTGCTGAGACTCACACACGTGCCTCAGAGGTCACAACGGCACCTCAGCTTTTTGGGAGCCTCAGTAAAACCTCAAGCAAACAGAAGCCAAGAAGTCGTTGCTCTTTCTTTCTCCAAAGTACCTTGCTTAAACCCTTCTTTCTTTCTTCTTCCATTTTTTATTCTCTCCCCGCTGCCCCCCCCCCCCCCCCCCCCCCAAGAATTCATCTGCTTTCCTCCCTGTCATCTTTCCACTTTAGAGAAAAAAAACAACCTAAAGCCATAAATAGGCCATGTCTTTTTTTAGGCTGACAAAGGGACGTACTCATTCTGTAGCACATCCTGCCACGGACAGCTGGACAAAGGACCATGGTTCCTTCCTTCCCCAGCACTAAGGCAGCCGCAGCCCCTGCGGCCAGGGCATGAAGCCCACGGGGTACCAGGCACCTCGGCTGGCCGTGGGTGGGCTGCGGGAGCCCATGCCATCCAGCCTGATGTTGAGAGTGCTGAATCCTTTATTATGAGCCAACCAGTGAAATAAAACTAATCCCATTTTATTAAAAGCCCAAAGATACAATTAGATCTTGCAGATTATGCAAATGATGGGTAGCCCTCTGACTGTTGGCAATTTGCCGCATAGACCTCTGTGCTGCAACATTTTGGAAGCTCTGTCTGAACACCGGTTAGAGACCCTTACCCCCTTGCATAGCTCTAGAGCCTGAAGCCCTGATAAATATTCCACAAAATACGAACAGCCTATTTTCTCTTGCTACTCTGACCTTTTCCCCAAGATGTTAGAATGTATTTTTTTTTTGCCAGCTACTGTATGCTTATCCCTAGGGGTCAGGGACCTACAGGGCTCTATTAACTGTCAGTGGTTTTTGTTTTTGTTTTTGTTTCTTTTTTTTCCCCTGATGTCTGGGTTTACCCATAGCTAAGTTAATGTGTTGAAGAGAGTCTTGGCAGGGGCAATGGACTTATTACCACTGAGGGCATAAAGGCCAAGGAGCGGATGGAGGAACATGGTGGTGAAACTCAATCAGCAAGCGAAGACCTGAATCCAGATTGCATTTGACAGGAAGGACCCCACAAACACCTTGTGAAAGCAGAAGCAGAAGCTTCCCGTTCCCCCTCCACTCTTTGGCCCCACCACCCAGTGCCAGCAGCCCTGGCAGGAGGCAGCCGCAGTCGGCGCTGGCCAAGGGCTGGGACAGGGAGAGCGACTGCACCCAGAGCATCCTTCCAGAGGCTCTCAGCTTTGGGGTTGCTTACAGTGCTCAGGCACTCATCCTGGGGATAAGTGCCTTCTTTCATTCTGTCCTCTATTTTCTCATTTTTGACTTTTATGGTTTTTCATTTACAAGTCTAATCAGAGAGAGGCAGCAGGATGGAATAGCGCAATCATTCAACATAGATTAACAATAGAGTCAATAGCCTACAAGTGTTTGCAGCATCCCTCAGTGCTAGCTCTTTGGTGCTGATACTCTAGGAGGCTAAAGCAGAAAGATGCTGCAAATATAAAGCTATTGCTTGAAGAGCTCAGCTAAACACACACCCCTGCCTTTCAAATAGACCAGCATCTCCTCCAGGAGCTCCCCGTGCAGGAAGATTTCACAGCCCCGCATCAAGCCACCCTGCAGAGGGAAGAGAACCATCTCACCTTGTCTGCTTCAGAACATCTTTAAATCCTGCCACTGCTGTGACTACAGCTCTTGCGAGCTGGCCTGAAAGCAACTCACTACGGCTGCTGCTAACCGAGAGCCACCGAGGCCGGACGGTTGCGTGGCCGGCCAGAGCCAGCAGTGGGCTTGCAGCACACGCTGCAGGTGCAGGTTCCCAAGGTGGTGGTTTACAGGGACAGTCAGGAATACACCCTCATGACTGCTCATCCCAACTCCACAACACAGTCTAGGTTGTAATCTACAACCCCCACCCCCCCCCAGGAAAGAGATAAACTGGTTTAATCATATTTGTAAGGGCACATATTGCTGAGTGTGTAAATCCCTACCAGGGAGATCCTGAAGACCAAAACCCCCATGCGAGGTGTGTGATTTCAACCAACTGCAAAAGTAATTAAGGGCAATATTCAGTAAAGCATTAAAAACATGTTTTTCTTTCATTTTAGGCACTTGCAGTGTTAAGTCTTGATTCAATACGGTGCTTATGCATATCATTCCTTCATGCATGGCTGGTGTATCCAATATCACACCGGCTATGAGGTAGCAGTGTGTTAGGAGCAGACTCCTGGCCACACACCGCCGTCAGTCCTCACCCTGGTGCCCAGGGCTGCGCCCTCACCACGCGAACGCGGCAGTTCTGCCCATCCTGCTGCTTCAGCCCGCTCTGCTCTTGGCACAAACTGGCTTTCAAGAGCTGAACAGCCTAAAAGAGGTTTTAAAAAGCAGTCTGAAGTTAAAAATAGCTGACATTTTGGAAGCAGCCGAGGTAAAATTCAAGCTTCCACAAGGTTTGTTAGCAGTTGGAAAGTATTTTGAGTACAGAAGTGTGCAAAACATGATTGCTGTTAAAGACCACAGCTGGAAAAAGTGTCACATTTTGATAACTGCTATATACCTAATAAAATATAATAGATTTACTATCAGCTGAACAATAGATTGGTAAACACAGTAAATTAAATCCCATGATGAAGTTTATTAAACGTCAGGACAGTGTCTACTGAGACAGGAAGGCTGGAAGTTATCTGAAATTCTGAGCCTGCTGCCTTCATTTTCCATGTTATTTTTAACTGTTGTTACCTAAAAAGGTGCAGGCTGTGGTATCTGAATATATACAGACATGCCAGCTCCGTGATGCAACTCACTATGCCTGGCCCGTAATTTACCAGCTTTAACCCTCCTGTGAAATGACATCTATATAAATATTGTTAATAGCACTAACATAATGTTAAGTCAGGTTTTACTGGACTCCCTCATACACCCTTTGGATTTATTAGCTATAGGATTTGAAGTAAATTTTTATTAGCCCAAGTTAAGCCCAGCTACCATGGGTTTGGTATCTGGGCTTTTGCTCCCCCCATCCTTCTTCCTCCATCTGAGTGTGCGCCCCCTCTTCTCAGCCCAGTGCTTCCTCCCTCAGACCGAAATGTCCTCGGATAAATCTTACAGAATGAAATATTTATTAATTTTCCTAACCAATGTTGATCTCATAAATTACCAGGACTTTTTCATGAAATGGTTATTAACATCCATGGCTGTATGTTAATGGCTTATTGACCAAATATGGGATAATTAGACCCTAGGAGCACTGGCCACTGTGATCTATGAGAAGCAAATTTGGCCCTTATTACACCAATGACCTATTTAATATCTACTGATGAATTTAAGGTAGAATCACAGGCAGAATTTGTTTCAAGGAGCTGCCCTCCAATTAATGAGCAGAAAGATTCTTGTATAAAATCTATTGATCCAGGAAAAAAATATTAACAAAAATCATTTTTTGTAAGTGATGATTAATTGGCTAAATAAGTGTTAGACTGAGATATACCAAGAAAACACTGGTAACCAGATATTTCCTGGGATTAACAAAACAATGCGTCTGTTTGACTTGAGGGTCCTGCCTTGTCTCCTGGCTTTGAAGGATTTAAGTCCTAATTTATACTATGAAGATATATACTAATATTTTCAAAGAATTTAAACATTTATCCATGCTGCAGCTTCAGGAACAATTGTTTAGAGCTGCTGCAGATGAGCGAGCTGTGTTTGGTTTAAGTTCCCAAGCATGCTGTATACTTGGAATGGGAGAGTTAGCATTCTGCTCACTGCTCAAGGAGACCTTTTCCTCTGTCATCTTATGGTATTTAAAATCAAATTAAAGTTAAAAGAAAAAGAATCAAAGCAAAACCAGAAAGGAAGGAATACTGTTTGTTTGAACTACTCGCGCTATGCCTCATTGTAGTCAGGATGTGCAAGTCTGAACATAGTTTAAAAATTAAGCTGCTGATGTTTTTGTGAATAACAAATGTCCCTCAGTATATCCAGCAAGTTAATTTGCATGCTGATCCTTTGACCCTGAAATATTTCTATAGAAATGCATTTAGTTGATACTGTTACAGCCACATCTCAATCAGTAGAGAGGACTTAAGCGAATTCATCGTTGTTCTGGATCCCAAGAAACGCAGTTCCAGTGATGCTGCATATTTGGCTGGACTTGGCTGTCCCATGCCCCCAGCTGCAGGGAGGTCAGGGCTCCCCTTCCCCCTTCGCTGTTCAGTCCAGCTTTAAGACACGATTCTAGCTGTTTACTGAGCTCGCCTGCTTCTCCTTCAGTCTGGAATGCCACAAATGAGGAGAGACTGGTTTGGCAGCTCATTGTGGAGATCCTGCAACAAAACTGATGAGGGAGAGGAAACAATTTATTGCCCCAAATAAATGCTATAGTTCTAAATATCAGGCAGCTACCACTCTTTTTATCCCTCTCACTACAACTTTTAGGTCCTATGCAACTTAATAGTAATTTTAAGCTCTTTCTTCCTGCCAGATTCAGTTTCTCTGTAAGAAAGGGACATGCCCAGGAAGGAATCAAATATTGCTGCAGCCCAGAGCGCTGCCAGTTCTTGCAGCTCACACCTTGCAGAAGCTCCAGGACACCACAGCAAGGAATCTCAACCACCATTGCGTTACACAAACAAAAGCCTTCCACAGCAACTCCTCTGCCAAGCCTGCCTAAAACAGAGCTCTCCTGGGCTGGGATATGCAGGCCGAGTGCAGGCTCCAGCTCCCGGCTGGGCTCGGCTCAGCACCGTACTCGGCTCAGCACCATGCTCAGCCACCCTGCTCTGGGTGCCCGTGGTGCTCAGACACACGGCACAGCAGCAAGGCATCACTGAGGTAAACTAAATCCAGTAATAAACATGTAGTGCAGGAGTAGACTGCAAGGAGTAATTCACAACAGCTATTGTACCTCTTCATTTCGCTGTGCTAGGAAAGATTGCCTGGAGGTAGACAGTGGAAACGGTAGAAGGTGAAATAGGAAGGAAGTTTCCCTAACTCAGCTGAGAACAAGCTTTATAGGCTGATGAAGGGACAGATGACACATACAGAAGAAAAATATCACAAGAGATAAAAGGAAGAATTAATATATGAAAAATGAAAGCAAACAGATTAAAAAATAGAAAGCTACATAGCACCCCTTCTGCTCACATATTATTCCCTAATTACAGATAAGAACCCAGGGACTGCAATCAGACACACAGTTTTAATCTTTTTTTATACCCTTTTCCTGCTTCTTTTGCCCTCTCCCAAAGGATCTACTAACAGTCTCCACCAGAGATGGGCAGGCAGTATACCCAGGACTCCAGGTGTGCCCCAGAGATGACCTTACCCAGCACCCCGGCACCCCAGCTCAGGGGGCCGGGGCCGGGGCCAGGGCTTCCTCAGCTGCCCTAGGGACACAGCTGGGCAAGCCCCTGGTGACCGAAGGGCTTTAAAAGCTCCCCCACCCCTCCCTGATAACTCAACTGCAGGCAGGTGAAGGGGGTGCTAACCACAATGACCTATGCAGGACTAGGGGTGACAATGTGGGGAGGTGGAGAGGGCCTCTGAATCCAGCCAAACCAGCAAATGTGAAGAGTGCACAGCCTGCAGGGGCTGCCCGAATCCTGAGGGAGGACAGTAAATAAAACCAGGATGTGCACAGGGGCGCAGGTAGCTGCTGTTCGTGTAGCCGAATGCCTGAATGCATTCCAGCATCTCATTAGGCATGTTGACGTCATCAGGTGCCTGAACACCTTGCATGCTCCAGCATCTAATTGCTCTTCCTGTGCCCCGCTACGAGCGAGCTCCCTTTTAAAGAAGCAGATGTGTATTCCTCCTGGCTGTGCCAGCGCCAGCACCCCGGGGCTGTGCCACCTTCCCACTGCTCCCCTGGCACCACCTCCTCCAGGGGCTGCGGCCCTTCTTGTGCAGTGTAAATTAGGCTACAAAGGGGCTGCGAGCCCTATAGTGCCAAGGAGATGAAGAAAATCTGGTCCCTGGAGCAGAGCGCGGACGTCCTGGCGCCCAGTCCTTCAGCTCTCATCCAGCTGGGCAGCTGAGCACCAGCTTTGTGCTCAGCTCCCTCCAGTGAACATCAGCCCTAGCCAGTGAACGCCTCGATTTAAACATTAAATGCAAAGAAAAGACAGAGTTTCCTTTCCATCTTCTATTTAGTTCCAAAGAATGACGCTGTAATCCCTCCTGTTCTCTCACACAGACGGTGTCACTCCCGACGTGGGTCACCTGGCAGTGCCGGGCTCTGCGGCTGCACAGAGCTCCTCTGCGCCCGCCTGTCCCCGCCAGCCCGTGCAACGCTGCCTTGCAATACCTCTTCCTTCCAAAATAGACTTTCTTCTCATGACAGGGTGTAAGAAAGAATAGGTGCAGATTTTAACCTCTATAACAGACACTAAATCACATATATTTGTTTTCCTCTAGGCTGGGAAAATGTCCCCGAGGGAAGCATGTGAAATTTGGGCTTTAAAAGCACCAATTTAGCTATTATGAGTTTTCTATGCTTTTTCTATTCAGGGAATGTTTGGCTTGAATACAGTATGTAGAAGAAATAAGATCAGCTCAACTGTTTTAAAGCTGATTGACACCTTGGGTTTTTTCCCTTGTAATCTGAAGCGAAAGAAAAAAAACATAAAGGGAACCAGACACTCATTTAAAAGAAATTATTTCCTTGCCTACAGTCCCTGATCAGGGCTGCCTGTGCAGGGAGAATGAGATCTCATAAAAAGCCTTTCGAGGGTTCTTTTTCACATCATTTTGGTTCAGGTTTTGGTGGCAGATGAACTGTATTTCATCAGAGTTTAGAGGAAATTCAAAGCGAAGTTAAGGAAGTTGCTGTAAACGAGAAAAAAAATTCCCAACAAACCCTTTCATTCTAGCTTAACGTATCAGCCAAATCAGGAAACAGCTGTACCAGAAATATTGTTTTTAATGATCAGAGCAGGGAGCGGCGGCGCAGCTCCCGTCGGAACAGTGACCCCCGATGGCGAGAAAGACGCGGCCGTGCGGCGGGAGGGAGCCGGGGGCCGGGGGCCGGGGGGCCCGGGGGGGGGGGCCGGCAGCATCCCGGGGGCTCCGCGTGCAGGGGCGCCAAAGGGGCCCCCCCGGGACCGCGCCCCCCCCGGCCGGGCCCCGCTCCTCGGGGCGCGGCAGCCCCCGGCGCTTCCCCGGCCCCCGGCGGTGCCGCGGCTTCGGGGGGCGGCAGGGGCCGAGGCCGGGGAGAGGGAGGTTCCCTGCTCCAAAAGGGACCGAGGGGAGCGACTGTGCGGTGGCTGCCCCGGAGAGCCTCCAACCGGCGGCTGAATTTCTTGGTATTTCCACTTCCAGAGCTCGAAGGGCACGATGCAGTAGGTGCAAGATATTTCCTTTCTTTCTGGTCAGTACTCATAGTGTTGTGGTTGAGCGGTTTGTTTATCCTGACAGAATGTCATCCGGTTTGGCTTTGATTTTGCAAATAATCCACCTCCAGCTACGAACGCTCTCGCTCTGAGATAGCCTTAACTTCTGTACCGCCACGGGGCCCGGGATGGTTTCATGATGGTTAAGGGGAGATGAAAGGATTTTTGCCCTTGTCCTTTTCCCTTGTTTTGAGACATAAACAATAAAGTTTAAGCATTCCCGCAGAAAATTTGGAAAAATGTGAGAAGACAGTAGAGGCCGAATAATTATCCATAATCAATACAGTTAAAGTCAATGGACTCTGCATGTCCTTTTCTAATAGACTTTGTTCTGGGTTGTACCTTGACAGTTTATTTAGAAATATGAACTCTGTAAGGAACGGCTATTTGACTATGTAATCTTGTTAAACACATAAATTCAGTTGGTCTGAAGTCTGTATCATTGAAGCCAGCTGGAACTAAATATTTTGATAGCTAAAAAATGGTTCATTGAAGAAAATTCTGAAATAATGGGACTAATGAGTTGCCAAGAGAACTGTTTACATGGGCCTAAGTGAAATTATCATAAAACAAGAGAAAAGAAATTTTTGACCCACATCTTAAATTCTTGCTTAGTCAAGTTATGCAGACAAATAGATTATATAATGGGACATATTTGTAAAATAAAGCTGATTAGTGATGTTGGTGTCTTATACAACCTACGTCCAGCATTAAATCAGATTAATTTATAGGTGATTTTGTTGATGAGCACACACTGATGCTCCCATGGTGTGAATTTCAATAACTTGCTTTCCTCTTTGGAATCCATAATTCTATTATTTAAGACACTTCATTGTTACAGATAACACATTTTAAGTGATATTATTTATGCTGTTTTGTCTTGTCACTTAGGTTCTTGCTCAAGTTCATTAATGTATTGTGCTCCTCTCTGTACAAGAGGGTGCAGTGAGAGCAATTGATTTTAAGTCCACATAATGACTGATGATATCATGCATGTTTACCGCTTTGACACTGCAGACTAGATGCTAATGCTGCAGAGATAAACATGATGTCATTTTATGCAATTAAACACTTAATATAGAGCAGGTAATGATTTGGTAAGCTTGGCACATGCAAGCACTGGCTTTTAATCTTATTAACAGGAGCGGGATGACGCCACAAGTGATATACACATACCCGGGCTGTATCCTTAAAAAAATCTTTTACAGGCTTGGGTCGTTCTGTTGTGATGGGATGAAGATATCTAAAATGTGTCCCTAGCAGCTCATGAGCAGCTTTCATAGGATCTAGAAAGAGATGACAGATTCGAGCCAGCCTGAAAACAAGCAGGAGAAGTGTTCCTGCTGTAGCGGCAAGCAGGCAGGGGAGGTTAGTTGACTATTGCTGGCATTGCATACACTCCGGAGTACGCAAGCACTGTCCGAACCACAGTACGTCAGCATGCCACTGCCTTCTCTAAACCTCACTGGACCTTTTCACTGCTAGCAAGTGCCCGTCTGTGGCAGCTGCTAGAGGGCAACAATGTCCATGGCTTTGATTTAGGGCTGAGTGTGTCCTGGGCTCTCATAGAAAATGTCTCAAAACGCCCCAAAATCAGCCAGGCCCACTGCAGTTCTGCCCCATCTCCTGAGCAGCGCGGTGCGTCCCCTGCTCATCTGCACAGCTCCGGTCTCGCTGCTGCAGTGGCCAGGGGCTGCTCAGCGCTCATGTCAGTTCCACTGCAAACAGTTGTCCACTCCACAAAAGTGAACCTTTCCCAGCTTTGACAGATTAGCCAAGGTAATCACAGATCTTATGGCACAATTAACGTATCTTTTCTTTTTATCTATTGCACATTAACTTGTCTGTGATGAGCCAGGTCATCTGTGACGTGCTGCATCTCCCCCACGGTGGTGCAGTTTGGATGTGGCAGGTACAGATTTTAAGATCTGCTCATTGTTTTATTGGAAAACTAGAAAATCCAGCAATCAAAAAGGGAGCAGGTTGTGGACTTGGGAAGGCACCATCACAACTGCCACTCTGTGGCTGGGGCTCAGGTTGACCAGCACATGACAGCACGGAGTGAAGATCCAGGAGCACAGAGGACAAGACTTCTGAAATAAAACACCTCGCTTTGTAAAGGGTGCGAAACAACTTGGTGACTCTCTCTGAATTTCTGGAATCTCACCATTTTTGGAGGAAATGCTTGCAACCAGAAATGCTGCAGCCAAAGGTGGAGACGCGGGAGCCGAGCAAGCTGGAACTCACTGGACAATTCTGTTTCATGAAGCTTGGATGCAGCTTGGTCTCTGTGGGCACCTGTCCCCCTCTCCCTCTGCAAGAAGTGCAGTTGCTCTCTTCTGCTGCCCTGTCTGACAGATGTCTCAGTCCCACTGACCTCTGTCACTGCTTGTCCTTTCCCACTCCCCTGAAATCAATTACCTTCTCTTCACTGTTCCATATTCATTGGGGCTCCCGTCCTCTGACCTGCAGCTCCTGCTTCCCCGCCAGCTGGAGCATGGCTGCCAGGCTCTGTCCTCGCCACCTGAGCTGAGGGGCCCAGCCAAAAGGGATGCTGGGCGCTCCTGGGCGGCTCCCGCTCTGCTCTGGGCTGCAGCGGGGCTCTGCCTTGCACCAGGAAGCCGGAGAGGTGACCGGCTGCGGTGGACCACACGCACCGTGCTGGGGAGAGCATGCTCCTGCAGTTGGAGCAAAGGGAGCTGAGTGCTTCAGGGAGCCACCAACAGCGTCAAGGCCAACAGCTGGGTTTCAGTCCCGGCAAGGGCCGTCTGACCCCCGGCAGCTGCCTGGTGCTGCCCGTGGAGGCTGGGTCATGCCGGTCCAGCAGCTGCCCAGGTGCCAGGGCTGTACCTGACCATGGGCAAGGCTAACTGCGGCTGGCCCGGCGTGGCGGAGATGTGCAGCCCTTAAACGAGGCTTTCCCCACTTTTTATTTCCCAGATTGGGGTGATCTGTGGACCTCAGGATTAACCCCAGCAGCTGCCAGAGAAGTGCCAGGCTTCGTGCTTCATTTACTCTGGAATAAAACAACATCCCTGTGGCAGGGGACATTGATCCATGAGTAATTCAGCAGATTCCTTTGCAAGGCAATGCACAGCCTATATCTGTTGGTCTGTCCCGTCCAAGCCTGTGGGGAGGCAGGGTGGGCAGCTCTGTGCTGCGGGGGCTGCCAGCACCCACCAGAGCCTGTGCCCCAGACTCCACCTGCAGCGCTGTGCCAGCCGTGGGGACACTTGCTGCTCAGCATGGGGCGCATGGCACATCCCAGCCCCTGGAGCAGAGGCACCAAGGCGCAGGTTAGACATAACCCATGCATTGCCAGGGGACACTGTTCACCGGGCAGCTCTCGACACCACCAGCACTGCACCTCTCACATCTGCAGAGGACGGTGCTGCTTCCAGGACAGCAGCCTGCACCTCAGCGGGGGCTGAGCCCGCACCTTTGCTTCTCTTTGAAGTTTCCTTTCCAAACACTTGTGCTGGGGCTCATGTTTGGATTTCATTTTGCCTTCTTCCCAAAGTCTCTGGGACATGCCCAGGTTAATATTGTAGTTTATCAACAATCAGTGCTCCAGAAATAGGCTCTCTTTGGGTGATATTTAATGAGCTTGGAAATGAGAATATGGGTGTGCTGATGTAGGAGACAGGAATGAGAATTTTAATGAGGGTTTATGTTTAATAAAAGGTTAATAAATTTTAATTAAATTAAACCAATAAAGTTCAATATTTGCTTAGCATATCAAAGTTCTGTTTGGTGTGGTGGTGTGTGAAATGCTAGCTCACACTCTGCTAACACACGTGCCTGCCTGCTGCTTCCACTGGCATTGCCAGCCCCGGCAAAGCAGGAATGGGAACAAACACTTGGTGAGGGCTCCAATTTGGCTGAGGGACTAGATGAGGTGTTTGCATTTTGTCATGTTTTGCAGATAACGAGCCCTCAATGTGAAAATGCATCCTTGTGGGGCTGGGTTGGGTTTTGGTCCTGAGAAACCTGTGGCATTTCCTGCAGGAAGGGCCCCGCGCTGGGCCATGCGTGCTGCAGGTCTTCTGGTTCAGGACCAGCCAGCAACACAGCGAGTGCTGGGAGCTCCAGGCGGCTGGCGGGAGGTGCGGGACGGCGGCTGCATGGCCCCCCTGGGGCAGGCCCCGCTCACCGCAGGGCTCCCAGAGCAAGCGGGGGGCACACGGGGTGGTGCGGCCTGCTGACTGAGAGCTTTCCTATGCAAAGCAGTGTTTGTGTTGGGAAGGTGTTTGCTGCTCCCTGCAGCCTTGGCAATCCCATGTGGTTTCATATTCAACAAACTTTTCTTTAGTTTTACACTTTAAAAATTGAGAGCTATCTCTAAACTCTAAAAGACTACTTCAAGAGAGACTTTAAAGGAAATATGAAAGAAATCCATTTTAGCAATGACTGCAATGGAACAGAAACTAGTGTGGTGCTGGGAGGCTTCCCAGGAGCGGTCAGCGTGCAGCCAGTGGAAGCCAAGCCCACCGGCCAGCCCCAGCACAGGCCCCGGTCCCGAGCCCACCAGGCAGAGCCGCCGAGGGGCAGAAGTGCATGAGGGCTCCAAGAGGCCCTGAAAGTCCCATGGCACTGTCCCCGGGTCCCCACTGGCCTGGAGCTGAGGGGTAGTGGAGCCCTGATGCAGCAGAAGTGTTTCGGTATCAAAAGCTGCCTGTGGAGGTGGTTCCTGCCTGTTACCTCCCCACCACTGGTAGACAGAGGCTGGTGGTAACCTAGTGGCCTCTCACAGGGCCCTCAGGAGGGTTTCTGAGCATGGCTCTGCAACTGCAAGTGAACAGCTGGCATGAAACAGGACTTAATTGTTTACAGGGGCCTGAGCCAGATGTGGTGCCTGCTCTCTGCGCTGGGTCATGGCTGATCAGCTGGGGAGGGAAGGGGGACGGGGAGGCTGACACAGCTCAGCTGGCAGGCGCCAGAGCCTGGCACAGCCTTTGGTGTGGGCACAGAGAGCAGCCAGTGTGGCACGACATGGCACAACATGGCATGGCACTCGACAGCACGGCATGGCGCGGCATGGCACGGCACAGCATGGCATGGCACAGCGTGGCATGGCACTCGACAGCACGGCATGGCGCGGCATGGCACGGCACAGCACGGCATGGCACAGCGTGGCATGGCACTCGACAGCACGGCATGGCGCGGCATGGCACGGCACAGCACGGCATGGCACAGCGTGGCATGGCATGGCACAGTATGGCACGCTGGAGCACTGCACTACCACCACCACTCAGGGCCCCCTCTGGCACAGTCCCTGCTCATGGTGGCACTGGCAGCTCTCGTGGCACCACAGAGAGCAGTTGTGCCGTCAGGGGCTTCTGCCGTGTGGGCAGTGCACCCTGGCACAGAGCGTCCGTTACACTGGATCTGAAAGAAATGGAAAAGCTCAGGGTTTATTTAGGATCAGCATATGTGGCTAAAGCCACGGCTTTGTTTGCATCAGCTGCTAATGCAGCTCCAGGAATTCTCCTGGACAGCCACTCGGTGTCTTTGGTCCCATTTCCCACCCCCTGCTGATGATGCTGGTGCAGCCCACACCTGCAGTTCGTACCTGCTGTCACAGGAGTGGGGAAGTGGCCGTCAGCGGTGCAGGCCCTGCTGCCTCCCCACTCCCCGTGAGGGGCCGCAGGGACACTGGAGCTCTCAGCACCCTGTGCAGTGCGTGTGAAGCAGTGGGGGCTTTGGGAGGCAGAGTGGCTCCCCGCAGCCCTGGCCAGGGGCTCAGCCCCTCGGCTGGCTCCAGCAGAGAGTTTGGGCTTCAGCTCCTGGTGGCAACTGCCCTCAGCATGGCGAGGGAGAGCAGCAGGCGGGAAAACGATTAAGAAATGTTATTAGGAGGCTTCACGGGCAATAAATGTATTTCTTCTAAAAGAACTGGAGGAATATTTGGATTATTACATTTATTAGAGTGCTCAGCAAATGTGTTACACCCATATGACAAATAAATGTGATGGTTTCAGATTTCATTAGGCAGCCCCAGGCAGCTGTGCTTTGTCCCAGCCACAAATGAGCAGGGTCTCTGTCATGATTCCTTAATGGTCATTTTTGCATCAGTAGTAATGAATGCGCCCAGTGGAGCTGCCATGTCCCTTAACCCTTGCCCAGCAGCGAGGCCGCAGCGCGGGGGCTCCCAGGGCCTGGGCACAGCTCGAGGAGGGCAGCAGCCACCTCGGTCCCGAGGAGCCGGCATGGGAGCCCCTTTGCAGGATGAGGCATTTCCGTGTCCCCTAAGCAAGATGGCAGCAAAGGGAAGGAGCTCCGGGCTGCCGGCACGCAGCCTGGTGCCCTCCCAGCTCTGGCAGCCCTGCTGCAGCGTGGGGCCAGACCCTGGCCCTCGGGGCTGTGGGAGAGCTGCACCGTCTGCAGGGGAAGGCGTGCGGGTGAGCGGCAGGCTGGAGAGGGACAATAATTGCTTTTTTTTTTTTTTTTTTAAATTTCCCAGTGTCAAAACCAATCTGAGCAGTGGATGCGTATATTTAAATTAAAAGTAATTAAAAATGTGCTGCCAGAAAAATGCATGATGGATTCAATGTAAGAAAATGAAGTAATAAAATACTTTATGGATTAACTCATATCAGACTGTTTTGCAAATTTATTTTTCATTATGATACATCCATATCAGATAATGTCTGAATTTATTATGCTGCCTTCAGGCAGGCTGTGTCTGAAACCTTCACAGCCCCATTTGGGTCCTGGTGACTGGTGAGCAAGGTTTCTGTCATCATTTCTTAGTGGTCACTTCACCTCAGTAATAATGAACGAGTCAAGCAGGGCTGTTATTTTCTTTAATCTCTTTCCTCATATTAAAAAAATACAGCCAGCCACATCATTATTGCAGCAGGCCCAGAGGACTATTTCCAGGTCATTACTCCAGTTCGTCTGAGCGTCTCAAGGTCCTAAAGGGTTTGGGGTTATATGCAATAAGGCGTTCGTCGACAACATTTCCCTTGAGCCCTAGGTGTTAATGAGAAAGGTTTTCCATGTGGCTGTTAACAGTGTGTGGTTTAAAAAGTCACAAAGAAAATGGGATTTCCTACTCCAGCTTTCTGTCTCATTGTAGATCTTTTTGTTTGCATACCGCAGGAGGATATTTACCTCTCTAATTGCTTGAATTCACACAGATATTTTTCTAGAGGGGGAATCTTAACTGTATTCAGGGTAGGTTTCCACAAGCCAAGTTTGCAAATTTCTGGTTTATTCACTTTTATTTATCCCCATATTATTCTGACAGAATATTTTTTACCTTTGTGGACAGAAGAAACATCAAATTGCAAACTTACAAGAAGGCTAATGCCATCAAAAATTCCATTTCTGCCCAAGACAGAGGCCCAATGTAATAATAAGCATTTGAACGTTATAGTAGGGTTATAGATTGCAGTTTGGTGCCTCCATGCTGCGTCTCACGGGACAGCCCAATGCAGCAATTACATGACTGGAGTGTGCTGTGAAAAAACCTTCAGACTAAATGACACCAAGCGGGGCTGAGTCCCAAACTCTGTTCACGCACAGCATCCGTCAGGAGCCTGTTCTGCTGGGTGAGGGGCTCCGGCTTTGGCAGGGCCCCTCAGGGAAGGGGCTGCCCACAGGTACGGGCAGGCAGCAGCTGCTGGTGGAGGATGCTGGGGAACTCCCGAAGCCTGCTGGTATGGGCAAACAACCACCAGCCCTCCTCTGGGCAGCGTGAGACCCCTCAGCCCAGAGGACCTCAAAACTTGGAGGCTTGGACTTTCCAACCTCACTTTTCATGAACATTTTGTCTGCTCAGCATTCTCAGCTATTTACCAAATGAGCGACCAGTACACTCGTGCTGTGCTTTTAGAGCTGCTATGAATTTTGAAATGTATAAAAATGACAGAATATTAACAAAAGCATTGATTTTCCTATTTATTTTTATGCATTTTATTAACTAAAACACTTTAAAGTGTAACCACTGTGTATTAAATTTACTCTGCAATGTTAGATATGAATCTCAAACAATAAAACAAATTAAATTTACCACATTCTTTGCAGAGCAGAAATGCAGAAGGAACAGATCCCATGCGCAGCCTGCGCAGGCGGAGCTCAGTGCTCTGTCCCCTGCAGCCGCGTTGTGCTTCTGCTTGCCAGGGAGGTGCCTGGATGCACTCCCCCATGAGCTCACATAGGTATGGGATAATGCACACGGAGCCATATGGATAACTTCGGGAATGTCATATCTGAAAACAGGGTTGGAGCAAAGGTACACTGTCCTGCTAACAGTTTTTATAACCATTTACTCAAAAAAATTTAGCTCTGTTTTGCTCCAGACAAATGGCTTGAAATTGTCTCAGCTCATCCTCAGAAAGGACATTTTACCCAGTCTCTGAAAATCTACCATAGTTTAGTGAAAGTACTCTGCTTTGAAGCTCTGCCATGCTCGAGTGAATTTTGCAATAAAACTAATTCCAACTGTGGAGAGATTTTTGGTGGATGGAGGCATGCTCACATCCCACAGATCTCACAGCCATTTTATCATTAATTTTTAAAATCCTTTCGAGCAGAGAAACAAGCCCACCTGGAATGCAATCCAGTGGGGCCCATGGCGGGGGTGTGAGCCATGCTAAAGAAATGCCAACCGTTCTGGGAGAAAAAAGCAGCATCACTCAGAATTACTGAATGTATATCAATCTTACTCTTAACCTGTTCTTTTTAATGCTGTACAACTGCACAAATCTAGTTATTAGCAAAACTTAGAGGTAAGATAAGTGCAGAGGCATAAAAATATCTTGGTTCCCCAATGGGGATAATATTAGCACGTCACTGTATAGCGATATTGTGCAGAAGAGCTTAATTTGCGTTTGTGAAGCACTTGCATTATACTGATGAGTACTAGGAAAAGCCAATGAGGAAATTAATATTTCTGCTTTCAGTGCCAGGCTTACATAATCTGGGGGCACATGTTGCCTGCTGGCTGAAAGAAAATATTCGACCAACTACTGAGCCGCTGAGAATGAGACATTTTAGCAAGGAGCGAGGCTCCGTATTTATTACTACTTCAAAAGAAAAAAAAATGGTTACAGGAATGTGTAGATATGTCTGTGTGACTGTGTTGCACTGCTCACACAGGAAGTGGGGAATGAAAGCAACCTTAACTCCAGTGTTTCAGAATTTTAAAGCGCTCTTGACTTGGTAACATAAGTGACAGCAACTGCGTGAAGCTTTTCCAAAGGGAATATTAGGATTGCGAACAAAGTCACTGGATGGAAGGGGAGGAGAGCGCCTTGGTGCGGGTTCCCATGTGTGCAGGCTTTTGCATTGCCTCTGCAGCAGTCAAAGCCAGGCAGAGCTGCTGTGAAGCAATACTGTACACATGCATGCATGCTACAGAGAAATTTGTCTTCGGCCTTAATGAGCCCACAGTAGCTAACCTCCCGCCCACACCTGTTCTTTTAAATCTGTATTACGGTACAAACCTAATTAACAGCAGATCTTAGAGGCAAGCTGCACGCATGGGCATAAAACAGAGTACCGCAAGCTGGAATACAAAATCTATATATAGATCCCTGTATCTTCCTGACTCTAAATAGGCTGTGCAATAGCTATTTTGGGGGAGGAGGTGCTACGTGGAGAGCCCTGCGCGGGCGAGGGAGGACGCCAGGCAGCCCGGCTGCCCAGGTAGGCTCGTTAATGCGCCTGGCCTTTTCAGGGAAGATTTAGAAGGACTCTGCAATCTGCAAATTCTAAAGAGCTGACGGAGACAGTTATTAAGGGCTGGTAGGTGATGGCTGCTCACTGTGTTATTAAAGTGCTAAAAGATTATGTCTCTGATAGCTGTGTGCTTACAGTGTCCTTCATGACCACTTCCACAGGGACAGAGACAAGGAGAAAGGCAGAGGATCGATAAAAGGATATTACCACTGGGCCAATCCCAATAATAAGAGAGGTGATATATACACACCATTTAAATTGTCCAACACATTTAATGTTCATTAACACTAATTTTCACAGTGCTGGTGTTTAACATATTATTGCAATGAAATTAATAAAAAATACCCCACAGGAAATATAATTTAACTGTTTATATACTCACCTTTTGATTGCCAATTTCCTGCCGAGCTCTGTTCCCGCATCAGCATTTGCAGGAAACAGCAGCCATGAGAGGAAGCAGCCAACGCCGGGGAGCATCTGCACGGTCCCGTGCCTGGGCACCCTCAGCGTGTCCGGGACCCGCCACACCTGGCAGGAACGTCCTGCGGAGCCAGGGCTGCCAGCAGCGCTGTCCCCGAGGGATCAGCACCGTGGAGGCTTGTGGAGGGGCAAAGGCCGGGGGCCAGGAGTGGGCTTTTCCCTGAGTTTCGCTGTGCTTCACCTGTGTTTTTTCTCCTCTTCCTATTCTCTCTGTTTTGAAATTTCCGTTTTTTTTTTGGTTTTTTTTTTTCCTCATTAGAAATTTCCTCGGAATCAGATGAATGAATGTTCATTTATCCTTGTGAAAAATCTCATCCTGAATTTGTTTTAGTGTAAGGGCATTTTTCACTTAACAGGGAAAAAATAAACATGGAATAGTTTTGTTATTATGCAGTAATTACTGGGGAATTACGTATTTATTTATCTCTTATGAAGCACATGGAAATTGTATTTGGCCACAGTGTATAAATTGTGGTATAATTGCTGTAAAATTTATAGTTTTTATACTTCCAACAAGTTAGCTTTTAAATCACACAACCCCCATGTAAATACTTTAAAATTATTCAGTAATTACTTATTTACATTGTAATTAAAATAAGTAATTAGCATACATTTACAGAGGATTTACATACTTATTTGTGAAAATAGTTCCTTGGCAGATGCAAAAGAAATCTTTAGCTGATCATAAAAAAATAGAAAATATACATGCGTCGAGAACAAGGCAGTGCGGCTGTGGGACAGTGCCTGGCCCAGCACAGGAGCGAGGGCTGCGTCTGCCCAGCCTGCGCCGCCTGGCCACGGGGGTTCCCCTGGGGCCGGCTCGGCCAAGCCTGCTGGTGATGGGGAGCGAAGCAGGACAATGTGGGGTCAGGCAGCCAGAGGTCCCCCAGAGCCATGGGCTGGGCTCCTGGGGGCAGCTGGCTGCGCTCGCAGACCTGCTCAGCCTCCTCGTGCTCCCGTGGCAGCTGGTCCAGGGGTTTCTCCAGAGCCTCCTTTGCCCTGTGCAGGCAACGTGAGCCTTAGCTGGAAATCCTAACTCAGGAATGAGGATTTGGAAGCAGTGCTGGCAGTGTTACTTGGCCCATGCTGTGCCAGAGGGCTGGCAGAGCCTCCTGCTCCTGGAAGTGGCCAGACTTGCTCCAAAGAAAGAGCCGTGATCTTAGAAAGTGGAGCGTTGTGGACTTCAAGCCAAAACCGGCCCTTTAAAAGCCCATGCAGGGACCACGAGGGCTCAGTGTACAGGATTAGTAAAACATCCACTGGCAATCCTCAGGGCTGTGTAGTTACTGTGTATGTATTTCAGCTAAACAAGACAAATCTGGCTGATGATTGTGTCTAACTAGGAAGAATGATTGAAGGTCTGTGCCCTCGCCTGTAAGGATAACATAAATGATGATTGGTTTGAGGCAGGAACTCCCAGGCCAAAGCAGGCACAGCAGCGCAGCGTGCCGCAGCCCAGGCATCGCCGCCTGCAGGGGGGCCCGGGGCTGCCCCCGCCTCTTGCTGCTGGCCGGGGCTGTGCTGAGGGGAGCTGCGAGGAAGCCTGCAGCATGGCCCTGCTGCGCCCCGCAGCCGCACACCCACCCCAGCAAGTACTTGTGGCACAGGTTAGGGAAGGTGGTTTTTTGTTTTTTGTTTTTTGGTTTTTTTTTTCTTACAGATTTGCATTCCCTGTGGGATCTCCGCTGGAAAAAAAGTTCCAATACCCAAGGATTCATCAGATGGAGCATTTGCGAGTGTGGGCCGATACTCATGTTGGCAATGGTGCTAATACATGCTGCTCCCAGCACTGGCATGCTAGGACAGCGAGCATTTCTGGGCCAGTTTGTGAATGCACAGCTAGGAGCACAAAGGTACTGGCAAAGATGTTCCTTGTTTGAATAAGCTAACAAGCCTACACAATTCCTTCCCAGTCCTTTTCACATCAGGATTGAGCAGCAGACAGCAGGCAAAGCAGAGTGGTAGCGGTCTGTGCTGGGGGCTCCTGGGGCTGCCCCAGGCTTGGGGCAGCAGCCTTGCACTGGGGCCTTGCTTGAGAGCTGCTCCCACAAGCCCTGCATGTGTGCAGCAGCAGTGTGTGTGTCCTTGCACACCAGCCTGCACTCTGGGTCCTGCTCTCCATCTACTGTGTTCCAGTTTCCCAGACCTGCTGTTGTTTTGGTGCATTTCTGCCACCATTTTTATTAAGAAAGCACATTTCTGTACCTTGTGAGTGCCAGTGGGAAGAGCTAGGAATGTTGCAGGTATCCGGCACATAATGTAAAAGGAAGGCATTTTTCAGGAAATTAAGAGTTCTGGTGAGCAGATTAATAGGTGTTAATGAGAAGGACCTCATTGTTGGCATTGATTTAGCCATGTTTACCTGGTTCAGAAATTTGTTTCTGGTGAGACAAAGCAAGGTGTGCACAAAGGGAGTAGCAGCAGTCTCCGTTGTGAAATTGCACTCCCTCCCCAGAGCCCTTTTGCCGGGCTGTTATCACATGTGCTGTATTATTGGATTTCTCCAAAGTCTCCCTTTATCCTTATTAATGCTGTGAATGTTGTAGCAAGGAGTGATATGATCTAACATTGGATAAAATCACAATTTGTCCTTCTTCTTGGTGTAAATGTAACAGGGCTTAACTGTACAAACAAATAAGCCTAAATAGAAACATTTGTGATGATAAATGGGCAAGGAGAGCGCTCTCTGCAAGGTGAGAGATGACAGTGCCTGTGAACAGAATGGAGAATTTCGCTGCTTCAGGGTCAGTCTCAGGCAGCCTCAAGGTCAGCTCTGCTCTCCCTGCTGCTCCTCCTCCTTCTCCCTGCTGCAGCGGCAGACGTCCTCGCACCTTGTGCTTTGGGCTTCCCCGGCTGCAGCAGCGGCTCCAAGCAGCCATAGGCACATTGGCGGCGTGGCGTAGCCTCCGCAGCTTGTTGGGCGGGCTGAGGGGTTGAGCTGACAGGGAGAAAGCTGAGGGCTAAGCCTCACTAGGAGAGAAAAAGCAAATCTGCTCAGCAGCATAGCTAATGTGTTACTCAATTGTTTGCATTACTGGATGGGCATATGGTGTAAAACATTCCCCTGTTTCTAACTTATCTTGCATGTCGAGCGAACAGTGCAGAACTTGACGTCGTGGACAGGAAGGCGCTCCCTGGGTGGGCATTCCTGCACCCGTCTGCCTCCGGCCCTCAGTGAGCCCCGCAATGAGGGGGAAGCAGGAAACAGGGGGTCACCTCCCTGGCTGGCTCCTTTTGACGCAGCGGATGGCAGAGGAGCGAGGCCCGCGGCGGGCTGACCCTGCGCTCCCCTCGCGGCACCGGGGCGGCGTGTAATGAGGCCCCGTGCGGATATTGATATGACAGAACAAAAGGCCAAGGTGCAGTAAGGACAGCAATCCGCAGGTCTCAGTCCATTTGTTTTTCACACCAAATCCATCAAGTTAATGGGTCACCTTTCTGTGGCAGCTCATGATTACCTGCTTACCCGGGGAGAGCGGCAGGTAGGCGGCCGGCCAGGGGCAAGGGGGGGCCGGTGCCAGCCGCTTCTCCCGCCGCCCTGGGGATTTATGGCAGGTCAGCACCACACGTTTCCCTGATAGATCAAGTGGATTGGAGTTTATTTGGGTCATAACGACCAGTGTTGTTTGCCGTGACAAAAGACTGATCTGGAGAGGCCGTGGCACTGCCTGGGGAGCACAGCGCACGCAGGGGCACCTGGCGGTGGGGTGGCAAGGGCGGGCAGGCCCTGAGGGGGCCCGGCGCGAGGGGAGCAGAGCTGTGCTCCCACCTGGCCCCCCTCTCAGGGCTCCTCTGCCCTCGCTCACGGTTCTTTTTGCAGAAGTGCAGGTGTGAATGGAAGGCAGAGGGGCTGTCTCCTATGGCAAACCCTCCATAGCCCTTGTGCTGCCACCCGCCTCCGCCACTCTCAGTGCGCGGTGACCGGGAGGAAGGGCATCGGCTCCCACACCCCTGCAGAGCCCCCCGGGCACCTGCTCTGGCAGCTGCGCCGAGCTGAGAGGAAAAATGTCCCTTTCTGTGGTGTCCTGCTCGTGCACGTTCCTATTTAATATTCATGCACCAAAATGAGACAAGTGCTTAATGAGATCAGCCATGAGTTTCATTTGAACTGTTCCAGCAAAGGACTCCTCAAAATTGCTTTGCAGTGGATGTGCTAAAAAGTTTAATACTTGCACACTGATAACCCCTGCGGGGTCCGTGCTGCACTGTGCAGCAAGGAGTTTTAGCCGCTCTCCATTGCTATGGAAAAGGCGGAGCTGGAAACTCATGCTTTTTAAAAACTGTTCTTCATGGGCTTCAGTAGAAGTGTAAAAGGTTCAGTAAGATCATGGAAAATAAACCAGTTGCATTTGTTGTTCTTTGGGTTGCCTACCTCTTGTTTAGGGTTAATATTATCACAGAATGCATGGACAAAAGCTAAACAATACTCATTATTTCAATGCATAGAAAAATCCGTCCTCAGAAGACAGAGCTAAATCTCACGACATCTTAAGGCATTGAAGCCATCTGTGATAAGGACGGTTGCCTTTCAAAGATAAGGAAAGAAAATTGAAACATATACATAAACGGCTTCAGGCCATGAATCATTCTGCAGTGTCCTCACTGTTGGAGTGTGGCCATCACAAAGAAAACAGTAATAATAATAGTAACAATAATTAATACGGTGGGTCCTTTTTGCTGCTCCTGGCTGGAGGGTCCTCAGCCAGATCCTAGGCACTAGACCAGGAACAGTAAACATACATTTATGGTAATTCTATTTGAACTCTTGAGAATACGTCCCACACCACTATGATTTGATGGCTTATTAAACCCTGCAGGGTACCTTCTCGGGATGGGAGTGCTAGGAGCAGTTGGAGGGAGAGAGAGAGCCATCAGCAGGGACCAGCATCATTTCCCTCCTAATTAAAAGTCAAAATGTCATCTAGGTTTTTGTATTGTAATTGCAATGGTCATTGCAAAGACACCATGAAATCTGGCTGCATTAGCACTTCTTTGGGGGGAGGTCTGGTGAATGAAGATGTATTGAAGGCTGCACTCTGGCATTCTTCTTGTACAAGTCCAGGCTTTAAGTGCAGTAAATGAGCCCCCTGCCAAGAGCTCACCTCACCTCTGTGCCCCCCCCCAACTATATCAAGGGACTCAAATGAAAAAAAATCATACATTCCAACCCTAAATGATACCAGTAAGTTTGTGCAAGCTTATGTAAATCACACAAAAAGTGACAAGTTTTCCTATTAAAAGATAATTGTAATCAGGGTGCTGGACGTGCGGTGCACTGATGATTGGAGATAGACGGGCAGCGTGAAAAGATGGATCGTTTTAATTTGCACCAATTAAATTGAAGTTCATGGGATCATCTTCTTCAATCTTCATGAATACTTTATTTTCTGGCTGCTATGGAGCTATTAAAAAGAATGATTGAGCCAAGAGCTAGGCATAGTATATTTTATGAAATATCACCTTTAAAGAATTTGAGTGCGCCATTTTCATAATGAGTTTTCTAGTACCTAATACCCTTCTATATTACTACATTTTTAAAGTGGATTGATCTGGAAAGTGCAGAAAGTGCAGGTAATGATACATTTTGCTAGGATAAGGTGGCTGATAATGTATCATGTTACTGCTCTGAGAATAATAGATTGCCTTGTGTTTGAGATGTGGCATTCTTATTTTGGTGCTTGCCTCGTGCAGACAAGGGGAATCCTCTATGTCTCTTGAAAAAAAATGTTTAATTGTTTGCACAATTTCCTTCTTGTTTCTTCTTTGTCTTTTTTGTAGTTTGTGACCTCAGAAAGAGATTTCTGAGGTTTGAGGGAGGCTGTGCTCAGGTATGCATTTGTCTTGATGGATGTTGTTAGAACAGAACAGCATGTAGGAGACAACACACTATGGGAGATAAAGAAATACACAATCCTATATTATTTACCAGTGCCTCACATTCTCTTCCCAAGAGAAATGAGTGATGATAGCTTCAAAAGGATAAGTCAATGAGAAGGGTGGTCATCTCTCACTCACAACTGCCAAAAAGGCCCCGAGTCTCACTATTTCACACGCAGACAAATCAAAAGCTTAACAGGCAACTGGTGATGCTCAGCTCTGTGCGTGGAGGTGGGAAGGGGGAAGAAGGAAGGGGGGTGCGTGTGTTGATCTTACCTGTGCTGTTCTTGTCCAGCTTTTCTGGCTGCCAAGCTGAGAAGTTCCTCCTGCGGTGCCTGCCTGACCCCCTTGGCTTCACTGCTAGCATCCAGATCCACCTGTTCCCAAGCTGCGGCGGCACCTGGCTGTGGCTTGCCAGTGTGGGCACCAGCACCTGCACCTGTGAAGCTGCCCAGAAACCTTTCAGCACTGTGAAAGCCCCAGAGCATCTGTCAAGGTTGGGAAGCATTTGCAGGTTTGGGATTGGTGCCAGTTTGGTGATTGCATTCTTACCTTGTAAATAATGCTCTTTATGTTCCACTGGATAAAATGTAGGCAAAAATGCAGGAGACCTCATTCCCTTCAGTGCCTGTGGCACCAACTGGTTAGGTTCATTTTCATCATCCAGTAGCAGAGAGGTGCCACCCTTTAAGGAAACAATAATCAGAACAAGCAGGGACACGACTCCCAGGCTTGCAGCACTGCAGGAACAAGCAAACGTGTCCCACAGGGACAGACGGCTGCTAACACGTGCTGGTCCCAATTCCCAGGGGTGCATCCTCAGCACTGCAAGTCACAGCAACATGATGCCATCTCTCTCTACATAGGTTTAAGCAACAGCAATCATAATTAACCCTGCTAATTAATCAGGGCATAACATATTAATTGCCAGCACACGAGGCTCCAATTGAGCAGGTGCTGTGTGGGAATCTAATAGGATAATGAACTGACTAGCAGTGCCACGTGCAGCAGAGTGCACATCACTTGGAGGGACAGGCTTGGCAAAATCCAGCATTTGGCCAAAAAATGCTGCCTCTCAGCATTGCAGTCTACAAACGAGCAGGTGGAGCCTGGGGTGTATGGGGTGGAAGCCAGAGAAGAAGGCAGAAAGGGAGGTGCCACGGCTGCCCACCCTCCCAGAGCTGCCCATGGGGAGATGCTGGTGGAAAGCTGTTGGAAGGGTGGGACAGCAATGTGGGGTCTGGTCATGCAGTGAGGGGAGTGCAGTGTCCAGGGGCAGGCTGTGAGACGTGCAGGTGGATAACTGATGAAGTTCCCTCTAAGGTGCTGGAGCTGTGCTTGTCCTCTGCTCCCCCCGCCACAGTGTCTCCTGCTGGGGTTGGCACGTGGTGACCTTCCAGCGATAACACGCCCTAACTTCCACAGTTTGAGGAAGGTTTTAAGAAGTTTTTGAACTGCAGGTCTATCAGGAGTAGGTTCAGAGTTTAAAACATTTTAACTTTTCTTTTTTTGGCCACTTAGGATGCTCTTAACAAAGCATTAGAGGAAGATGGAGGTCACTGAACTTCAGGCACTTTTTTTTTTTCCTTTGCTATTGCAAATAAAGACCCAATACCAAAGAAATACTTGTTGACTCATAACAGATACTTCTGTTTGGCAGAAAGAATTATCCAAGTCCCACATTTTCCCTTCACCAGCCTTGCTCAGGAGAGCTCCTGGCCTACAGAAGACCCAGGGAGCCCAGCTGGAGACCTGGGTGGTGGCACTGAGCAATGTAAGAAATAGGGCCAACCTCTCCTCTCCATCTCCTCACAAAAGACTCCCCCGCAACCACTCCCCAAGCGCATGTTGCACCTGAAGCCTCTCTTACTCCTGCTACCAGCAGCTGCATCCAGTGCAGCAGCAGCCAGAGGCGTGGGGATCAAGGGTCCTGGCCCTGCACACTGCAGGAGGGACCCTCCAAGAGGCAGTGCTTTATTCCAGCTGCCTGACAAGGTCTTTACACATTTAATCTTTGGACTTCACAACACAATTCAGTGCAGCACAGCGCCTATAGCTCCAGCCCAGATGTGGAGCTTATGACAACAGAAGTAGGAGGAGATGCCTTAAGGTCTGCCTCCTAGCAGTTCCCATGTGGTAGCGCAGGTCTGCGCTCGGTGCGGGCCGGACGGTCGCACTGCCATGCAGCCTGGAGGAGAAGCCCTGTGCAGCAAGGAGGGTTCTCGTCGACAGAAGCTGGGGTCACCACCTGCCCTGTCCCTGAAGCAGGGCCACAGGTGTGAGCCACAAACCCGCCCTCTCCTTTGTCCACCTTCACCCTCCACATCTCTAATATTTAATAATGTCTTATTTAGGGCAAGAGCATTTGCAATGATTGCACAGGACCCTCTGCGATCTGCTTCACCATTGTTTAGTTTAATTGTCCTAAAATTGGCAATAGATTAAAAGAAAATAATTATCCCTAATTATGTTAATTAAATGGCTAATTCATTAACCAGCTCAACATCTTTTACTTGGACCATCTCTGCTATACAAGATTTTGCTTCCAGGAGGAAATGCCAGGCGCATGCTGCATTCGGTGTAAACTAAGTTGCAGCATGTTTAGTGCAAGCTGTATGAACAAAATCCCCTCATTATTCAGATGACAGAACAAAACTATAAATAGTGGATCGCAATTAAAATCAGAACAATTACTTTTTATCCATTATGCTGCTTTTTGCACAATAGCAGCCTATAAAAGGAAAAAAGCACAGTCCTTTTAGATCTCTCTCTCTCTCTCTCCCCTTATCCAGAACTGTAGCTGGCTTGCTAATTAGGAAGCTTTTGAATTAGATTATTTGCATGTCTGAACAGGGCTAGGGTATTAAACATCCCTGAGGACATACTATAATAACCTCTTCAGTGGCTTTTAGGATCCCTAAGGAACCAGGAACTCTGAAAAAAACCTCCAAAAGGAGGGAAAGTGCATAACGATTTCATCCAATTAGGTATGGATTAGTCGGCTCTGTGTCTTTGAATCCTGCTCACAGTGAGAAGGTGTTCTCCTCCAGGAACATTTGACAAAATCATCGGGGAAATTATAATGCAGAACCTAAATGAAATTGCAATACCTTAGTTTCTCCTCCAAGAAAAAATAAACTACAAAATCAATACAGTGGTGTATAAAGTAAAAAGAAATGCACCAGTCACTTTATTGCTTAGCTTCAAGCATAGCCACTGTGTTTATAGCATTCATGAGTGACTATCAGAGCTAGACTGCAAAGGACAAATGCTGCTGCTGCTATGATTGGCTACAGCAGATTTTAATTTTTAAATACCACTGGTATTATCCTCCTCACAATGGCTTTCCACGCTCTTCCAGTTTTAAGAAATCACCAGCCCATTTATATTTAACAAGACAATTAAGTTGCCTGAGCTCTCCAAGTGCAGCAGGCGTGTGCAGCGAGGCCCCTCCAGGAAGCCGGGTTTGGTACAGGGCAGACCGTTCCTGTGCTCTGTGGGTGCTGTGGTCACACGTGTGCTTTTGAAGAGCCACGGCTGCAGGATGGGCAAAAGGCTGACTTTGCCCGCGACATGGTAGGTTTGTTCACGCCACTGGCAGCTGCTGCATGGGAACAGTGATGGACAGCAGGGCTGGTGCCCCCTTCCAGCACCATGGTGGATTACGAGAGGAGCAAATCCCAGGCATATGCTCACCTCCACCTTCCTTTTCTTTCCATGGGTTTCTGTGACAGGTGGCTGAGCCATGGCCTCTGCCTGCACCCCACAGTCCCTGGCCCTGCACAGTGGCAGGAGCTGGTGCCCAGCCTGGGCACTGTGGGCAGCCAGAGCAGGACAGCAGGAAGGAGTGTGGGCAACTCTGCAAACAAACACTGCAAGCCTGTGGTTTGCCTGTGGTTTGCACTGAGAGCACATTGATTTTCCTTTTCCTTTTTTTTTTTTTTTTTTCCTACTGCTGAGATTTAATTTGAAGGAACTGAAACTAGAGCTTCATAAGAAGTATGATTATTATAAACTGCCTGTGGAGGTAAGCCATGCTTATAAGACTGCACCTGCAGGGACTACTCAGTGTCACCTCTGTGTGCTGCACCTCACTGTTTGGGAGCCCAAGTGCTGGTACCTAATTGGAATGGATTTCCAGAACAGCAGTAAGAGAAACTACCCCCAAAACTGAACCTGCAGCACTAGACTTTATAAATCCCAGCACTTCTAGATAAATTGTCTATGCTGGTGTTCATACAGTTAGCATGTGGTTTTGCGTACTTGAAGCTGTAGGAAACAATACAAGCATCAAGCTAACAGCATCCCCTTACCCAAAGAAATCCCCCTTTAGATAATGTGGAACTGATTTCTGCCTTTGTCAGATATAAAGGGAGTAACAGGGGCTCCCCTTGCAACAGCTTTATCTTGGCCATCGATATTTAGCTCAGGCCTTGCCTGGTCAGCTATGGCAAGGAACACCACCCCACATCATGTGAAAATGCCATTCATTATATTTTGAATTTTCCATCTTTGAACTCCCTGCAGTGTCCCTTTGTGCTTGGGGGGTTCGGTGGGGGGAACAGGTAAAGCTCAGCCTAGCTCTGTGGGACCTGTCCGAGACCCTCTGACTGGCAGTGCACAGCATGTCCAGCGGGGAGGTATTCAAAGACAGTTATTTTAATATTTTCTACCGTCTTCTTGTTCCCATTCCTCTCAACCCCTGACATCTTGTTTGCTATGCAGCTTTGAACATGTGTTGTTCAAGGTCTCAGCAGTGGCCAGCTTCCCAGATCCACTAGTTGTACACTGACTTCTGTTTTTCAGAGCATTCACATTTATTAATATGAAACATCCCTAGCTATCATGCCATTCATTTTTCTGCCTTGGCCAAATTTCTCAGAATTTCTTTCATCTTTTCCAAATTTAACTGATTTATACAACTGTTTCTTTTTCCAGGTCAGTAATTAATATATTAATGCCATTAGATTGAGTGCGTAACCGTGTAGCACACTGCTAGTGACCCTTTACATTGATTAATAAAAGACTATCTACCACTTTTGTTTCCTTCCTCTTAGTCCATCTTATTGATTCATAATGCTACTGTATCTCTTACCCCCATTTTTATCTTGTTTCCTACGAAATCCTGTGGGAAGACCTCATTAAAAGCCTTTTGAAAGTCTAAAAATATGTCAGGATATTCTCTTTTATCCATTTATATATTGGTAGGTTCAAAGTATTCTAACAGATTAATGAGACATGATTTTGCACAGCAGAAACTGTGTTGATTGGATGTGATCTTCAAGGTATTTTATCATTCTATATTTAATAAATGTTTAAACCATTTTGCCAGATACCTGTGCAAAGCTGAATAGTGCCTAATATCCTGGATTACGCTTAGAGTCTTTTAAAAATGTATAATATACAGATAAAACCTCTCTTCTCTCCTTCCAGAAAGGAAAAACAGTGCAAATGTTGCTGCTATATTCATTTTGTTCTTAAATGCAGTGAATATCTAAATATGTAGCCCTTTATTTTCTCCCAAATCAGCTCTAAAATGAGACACAGTGAATATGTAAATAAGCTGTAAGTTTGTCTTCTTCTATATATACATATACTGCAATCCCCCAAACAGCTAATTGACGTAATTGCCCATTGCACCTGCATAATTGGGATGGAGCTCAGTGCTGCGAACACTCCCTCGAATGGCTGGGAGCAGCGTGCATCTTGCAGGTTTCCTTCCTTTTTCCACCCAGATCTGTTCAGATCCCCTCTGCAGACCCCCTCCGGGGTCTGGGTACTTTCCACTTCCTTGGAGTTTGTTCGTTTTTTCATGAGTTCTTTTTATGAGAAATCTGTAACATTTTTCCCCATTATTATTTCACTGTAAAGATTAGCTTGTCAAAGTTTGAAGATTGAAACTATAAAACATTTTTTTCTCTGTTGGAGAACAGTTAATTTCTTTAAAATGAATACCATCTTAATTACAACCCGCTGTTCATTATAAAACAAATTACTGGGAAATTATTTGTCCTCTCAGTTGCTCATGTCTCTGTTTTACAAAAATGGAAACTTCTCACAAAATTGTCTGTAGGTTTAGACCTTTCCAAAACAATACCCACAGGTACCTCACAACACAGGGGACAAGCGCAACAGTCCCCAGCTCTGCGCCTCGGCTGCACAGCAGCCAGCTGGGGACCCACCACTCCCACCTCACCTTGGCCGTGGTAGGGTCTCAATTAATGCATTTATCCTAATTCTGCTTCAACTGTAGAAGCAACCAAGAACTAAAAAATCAACCCAACTTCAACTACAGCAAGAATACATTTTGAAAATGGAGAGTGTGAGACTGCATTTGGCATGGGCTTCTGAGCTCAGAATACCCTGATATTGCCTGGAAATTTTGATGTAAATGGAGTATGAGAGAGGCCTTTACATTGGTAAGCAGGAGAAAAGAAAAGAAAAGAAAAAAAAAAGAAAAGAAAAGAAAAGAAAGGAAAGGAAAAGAAAAGAAAAGAAAAAAAGAAAGGAAAAGAAAGGAAAAGAAAAGAAAAGAAAAGAAAAGAAAAGAAAAGAAAAGAAAAGAAAAGAAAAGAAAAGAAAAGAAAAGAAAAGAAAAGAAAAGAAAAGAAAAGAAAAGAAAAGAAAAGAAAAGAGAAAAGAGAAAAGAGAAAAGAGAAAAGAGAAAAGAAAAGAGAAAAGAAAAGAGAAAAGAAAAGAAAAGAAAAAGAGAATTAAAGTTCCCTGCAGCCTAATCACATCTCTTTGGGAAATTCCTGCACCAACCCAGCCATGAAGCCAGCACAAATCAATGTGGCCCAGGGGATCAACATTTTACATATATATAAAAAATTGTAAACATCTTTTATGTATGCAATGTAATAACTACACTCAGCATCATGGGCTTTAAAAGCAAATGTTATGGGCAGTTGTATTGCAATAAAGTGGTTAAATGGGAAAGCTTTGAAGGGCTGATAATTTGTACTCTTTTCGTTACTGAACCAACTTATTCTTGTATGAGTATGACAAATTAAAACATTCTTCTATAGGAAGAAGTTTTCATTCATCAAGATCTTTTTTCCCACCCTTTCCATTTTCTGCCACGTTTCAAGAGCAAAAAGAAGTTGGTTATAATCCTGGCTGTGAAAGGAGGACTGTAGACCTAGGACCAGCAACAGAAAATTCCCTGTTTTTGCTGCCAGCCTCTGCAGAAACCGACCCCAGGATCCAGGCACGCCATTGCCCATCGGCGGGATCGCAGACCCAGCAGCTCTCCAGGTGGTCAGTGGGGAAATGAGTGGCCAGTGCATCCCCCTGAACTACTGACTGCGTGCTGCAAAGTACTCAGCCAGTCTTGCCTGTGTGCTTTGTTGTGTTATTCCAGCTGATTTATACAGAGAATGTATGCAGGTGCTGCTGTTATTATGGTCCCTAAAACTGGTTGGACTTTGCAGTATCTGGTAGCTATAAAACTCTGTCAACAAAACCGAAATTAATATTTTTAAAATTTATTAACCAATAAAGCTAACAATCAAATATTACTTCTGACTTGCAAATAAAAACAGTGTTTGTACTGTGCCGCACTAATTAACGTTATGGAAGTATTCTCTGGGGACGTGTCACAGTTGCTTCTGGATCAAAAATCAAAGTGAAGATATGGGTCTGGTGCACTAAATGGGCAGTAAATAACATGTTCATTGCCTTTAATTATTTAACAAGAACAGCAATAATCCAAGATAATTTAGAATATGTACAAAAATACAGTATGGGAATGCTGTGCTGGTGAAGATGTGTGTCGTCCCACCCGCCCAGAGACAAAAGTTCTCACTTTATTTAACCCACAGACAGAAGTTCTCTCTTCACCGTGCTTCTCAAGAGCTTGAGGTATTTCCTAGGGCTGAGACACGATTTCACCTCCACAGCTCAGTTATTGCGTAGTCTGTCTCTTGACAGAACTAGCGGGACTGATTATTTTATCTTCTTTTATTACACATTGGTGCACACACCTTATGGGATTGTGTGCCCCCTTCTCCCTTTTGGTGTTTATTCGTGTGGGAGTGCTGGCCTGTTGTCGCAATGAAAGCACTTTCTAATGCCATGCACAGCTCAGGTGTTCAGTGTTAAATAAGAGAGAAATGCACCCTTTGGCATAGTTAATTTTAATTTGTCCTCTGAGATTTGGCCCCAAGTTTTACAAAACGAGAGAGAGAGCATGCAATAAATAGCTCATGCTGCTGCGTCCCAGCATGGACAGGCTTTTCCTCGGAAGGCACTCGGTGCTTTCCCACCACCCAGGGCCCTCGGGCGCTGAGGTGCTCAGGGCAGCGTGCTCGGCCTGGCCTGGAGGCAGCGACCCTGGGCAGAGGAGGCCACGTCTGCCGCTGCCAGGCCTCCACTTCCCTGCTCCACGCATTCATTTCTGAGCGGCCTCCCTGATTCCCTGGCCTCCAGCCTCCCCCTCAGCAGTCGCTGTGTGTGACCTCGCTTCTGTGAGGTCCTTCAGCAGGGAGGGATGTGTGGGACTGGCAGAGGTGGCGTTTGTGCTGTGGGACAGCGAACTGCGTGAATTGCCTGCTGCTCTGCCTGCTCCTGGGCTTCCCTTGCCGTGCTGCCGAGGGAGGCTCGGCCGGGCCCTGTGCCTGGCGCTGGGCTCCCCGCTGAGGCGTGCCCCGCTGAAGCTGTGCAGTGGGCAGCTGTGCATTCAAAGTAATGAGATTCTCGTGGGGACTGCAGAGACAGAACTTGTAAATACAGCGATGATGAGGAAGGACATGAAGCCAGGCGCCTACGCAGCTGTTCAATAAGCCGTGTGTGACGGGCGCAGGGTCCGGGAGCAAAGGTACCGTGGCTCTTGCTGTGCCTTCCCTGTTACTGTCCGAAAATACAGTTTAAATAATTTGTAAAGTGTTGGGCCATTTAAGGAGAAATGGTCTTAGAATTTAGTTATTTCCATAGACCATATCAAGGATTTTAAAAAGGTTAACTGCTTTACATAAATAAAAGGGAATTAGTCTTCTACATCTTAAATGAGTAACAGCAACAGTGGGCAGTCCTTCTACTGACACTATCTTATTCATATCGTATTCATATCATACGATATGAAACTACTGCCCGGAACCAAGCATGCTACATGTATAGAATCCCCTATCAAGATGAAATGGAAAGAAGAGCCTCCAATATTATAGACTTTGGAAACGTTTATTAACAATTTGATAATATGGCATGTGGAAGCTTCATGCTTCTCAAATGACTCCTTAGCTTGGAGCAGAATAATTTCACTCTGCTTGCTTTTAACTCCCTTGCATTCATCTTGCCCGAGTGTCTCCATTGGATATTGTTTACTCTTTGGATTAGTAAACTCAGGATTAATTCCGCACTTTATTGCTGAAAGTGGCAGTAAATCCAGTATCAGGGAGAGCCAGGAATCTGCTTAGCTATGCTACATGACCCTTTCACGGGCAATAAAAATACACACCTCCCACTACTAAGGCACGTACACTTAGAGGCATAGCCTGTGCCACTAAGGTACAGGGATGTACAGAACCCCCTGGTTAGTCCATGTTCTCTTTAGAAATCAGAGATGCTGTAGGATTTTTGGTATCTCTCAAGGGAAATGAAAGGAAAAAAAAGAAGGAAAAGGAAAAGGAAAAGGAAAAGGAAAAGGAAAAGGAAAAGGAAAAGGAAAAGGAAAAGGAAAAGGAAAAGGAAAAGGAAAAGGAAAAGGAAAAGGAAAAAAAGGAAAAGGAAAAGGAAAAGGAAAAGGAAAAGGAAAAGGAAAAGGAAAAGGAAAAGGAAAAGGAAAAGGAAAAGGAAAAGGAAAAGGAAAAAAGAAAAAGAAAAAGAAAAAGAAAAAGAAAAAGAAAAAGAAAAAGAAAAAGAAAAAGAAAAAGAAAAAGAAAAAGAAAAAGAAAAAGAAAAAGAAAAAGAAAAAGAAAAAGAAAAAGAAAAAGAAAAAGAAAAAGAAAAAGAAAAAGAAAAAGAAAAAGAAAAAGAAAAAGAAAAAGAAAAAGAAAAAGAAAAAGAAAAAGAAAAGAAAAAGAAAAAGAAAAAGAAAAGAGAGAAGGGAAGAGAAGAGAAGAGAAGGGAAGAGAAGAGAAGAGAAGAGAAGAGAAGAGAAGAGAAGAGAAGAGAAGAGAAGAAAAAAGAAAAAAGAAAAGAAAAAAAAGAAAAGAAAAGAAAAGAAAAGAAAAGAAAAGAAAAGAAAAGAAAAGAAAAGAAAAGAAAAGAAAAGAAAAGAAAAGAAAAGAAAAGAAAAGAAAAGAAAAGAAAAGAAAAGAAAAGAAAAGAAAAGAAAAGAAAAGAAAAGAAAAGAAAAGAAAAGAAAAGAAAAGAAAAGAAAAGAAAAGAAAAGAAAAGAAAGAAAAAAGAAAAGAAAGAAAAAAAAAAGAAAGCAGCTGCCCCAGTCATCCCCTTGCCTGCAGCCGGCCGATGGCACAGCCTGCTGGCCGCCTGGCTCTGGCTCTGGCTGCTTGTCAGCCCAGCACTCCTGGCCGCAGCGAGGAGCAGGGGCTTGCAAACTGCATCCAGCACGGCACTGGGTCTGGCAAGAGCCTGGGGATACCTCGCCACTGCTCCAACACAGTCATGCACCAGGCGGGGAAGAAGCAGCAAGGGTTAAAACAACAGCAGTGTCGAGCACTGCCTGCTCCCACATTGCTCTGTGCTTTCAGGAGGGCTGGTTTTCCCTGCTATTAAATCAGCAAAGAGGAATGTGGGGCCAGGAGCCGAGGGGAGCTTGTTGGAAAGGTTACCTAAGTGAACCACACAATTTTTTTCCCTCAACTTTGTTCCATCTTAAGGTAAAAGGTTCATGCAGAAGGCTATAAATTCCTGTCACATTTTGTTGTAATCTCTCTATGGTTTTATTACTTAAAATGCTGCACTCTCGAGATGGGGAATTTTCCAGGGGTTTGAGGCTGACACGGAACCACATTTATATTGTGCTGAAGCTCCTCTGGAGTCTCCTTGAGACATGTGGCCGGCCAGCCCGGCGTGAAGGCCTTATCAGTCACTCCCCAGCGGAGTCAGCCCATGAATTATGCCGGGAATGGCGGTGGCTCCGCGAGCGCGGGATTGCGGGCCGCTGGGTGACAATAAACATGTCCCGGGAATGTGTCCTCCATCATTCACGTTCAGATAGCAGATCTGGACCTTAACTACAGCTCCCGATCTCTAAATCTCTGTGTGACCTGAGAAAGAGATGGAGGTGAGTCTCAAGGATATCTGTCTGCAAGGGACTTGTGAAGGGAGTTTGTGGCCGCGGGCAGCTGCGGGCAGGCTGCAGGGCCCGGGCCCCAGGGCTGGCTGTGGGCACGGAGCCGCGGGGGCACCTCGGCCTCCTGCAGTGGCGGAGAGCAGGCGGCTCCCCACAGAGACGGGAAATAAATCAATTAAACCTGTTCTTGAATTAAAATAATAAGAAGAAAGAGTATAAATGCAAAGTGTTAATGAAGTAATGAAGGAAAGCGGCATGCTCGGCGCCACAACTAAATGCAGCCATTAAAAACCATAACCTCTGTAAAATTTGTGATAAAATTACAATTTAATTTTATAAAGATAATTTATTAGCTAATACCTCATTGCACATGTTAATAGCTTGTGCTTAAATAATAGTAATCTTGATTGCTATGCGGTCATTAAACTATTTTTTTTTACATACTGTTTAACTGACCATTTTGTATGTGGTTTGGGAAGAAAAAAGTAATTATTGAAGTCTTAAGCAGTGAGTTAATTTCTAATGAAAGGATAATTTTATTCCAATGATTTTACATTTAATTAACTAAAGCTACATGTAATTTGAAGTTCTAAGGCAGTACTGATTCATTTGTGTATTCAACAGAATGCAACACCACGGCCACGCAAGCCCTCTGCCCGCGCGCCCAAATGCAGAGGGCTCAGGGAGGAGGTGCGTGCAGCAAGGGTGAGGGGACATAAACAGCCCGAGCCCACACAACGTGAGCTGGAAGGTTTTTATGCATTTTCATGCTGTCCTGAGGTGCAGGTTAGAGCTGATAATTGGAAAATTATACAGTGACAGTTTCAGACTCTTTGAAGTTGCCGCCAGTCTCATCAGCACTTTGAGGATTTCTGTATTAGAGAAATTATGAGACCAGGTTCTGACGAGGTGTGATAGCGAGCCGGGGGAGGTCCAGCCTGACCACATCCAGGAGTTGTCACGGGGACGTCCCGCAGGAGGTATGGGGCCAACCCCACCACAGCGCGGGGAGGCTCAGCCACAGAGAGGCTCCACAGACCCCATCCCACCAGGGGCAGCAGGGGCTGCTGGCAGTGGGTGTTTCCTTTTGTCCTGATACAAGAAGACTCGTCCTAAGGAGACTCTTCTTGCACTGCCCACCTGAAAGTGTACGGTTTCTCCAGTTTGGAAAAGGCTGGAAAGGTAGGAGAGGAAGAATCGCTTTGGGTCAAATAAAAATACAAACAAACAAAAAAAAACCCACTTTTGGGATGGAAAAAGAAAATGGACAAAGACAGAAAATCATGTTTTGGTAAGCCTGTAAGTTTGTTTTTGATATATTGACCCCTTTCGCTTTTGATTCAGGTCAGTTTCTAGTGACTGTTCCAGCTCTGCTGGCAGTGCTGGGGCTGGGAGCAGCGCGCTGCCCGGCTGCATGGGCTCTGACAAGGGCCCTCCCCGTCGGTTCTCCACTGGATCATGTAGGTGCTTCCACGCTGCAGGGGAAATGCTTGTCAGGGTATTGATAAACAACAGATCTGTGTCAGTGCAGATGCCTTTTTAATGGCATGTCCTGAGGTGCAGACATTAGGGTTATATCCTCCTGCCTCCCAGCGATGTGCACGGCAATCACTCCTCCTCAAGCAGAGGGAAGGCTCCCGCTTCTTCTGCCTTATTAATGCACCTCCCTCTTGCTGCTGCAGACAAGAAAAGACAAATCCGGAGCCCCGTTTTGAGCACTGGGGATCGAGGTGTGACCGGCAGGGCCGCAGCAGCGTGCTGCCCGAGGAGGTCTCTGCTGCTCCTGTGGGCGGGCGAGGAGAGGAGTGGGGAGGGCTGCTCAGGAACGAAGAGGAACCGGGGACGGTGCTCAGGCAGGGAGGGATCACTGCCTTGAGCACCCGCCAGCACTGTACGCAGAACAACCAACCTGCCATGGGAAACTGTAATACTTACTGTTCCATCCTGGGACAAAAGCCTAAATTTTGTATTGCTGATGGAAAAAAAAGTCTGAAAAAGTTTCATTTTGGACATCATGTGAAATCTAAAATATTTGACATTTAGATTAAAGTAATTTTCTGCAAAATACATTCCAAAAGGAAACCTTTAGTAAGGTAAATGTCCTGCGCTCTTCCAAACTAATGAAAAATGTTAAAAAGAGCTTTTAGCTCCTGCAGCTGCCTGGGCTGCCAGGTGAATTTCTGTGTGTCAGTTGCATCACATTGGTCTGATTCATTAACGCTGTAGATACTACAGCATGCTCCAAAGGTGTTGAGCGAGGTGCTGACTGAAGGCTGCTTTCCCAAAAAAAAAGTTTAGATTCTCCTTTATGACTTCGACCAGGTAGCCAGAAACCTAATATGTACCTGCAGAAACACTTTGTTGTACGGCAGCCTGGACCATTACAACACAGGTGAAATCTCCATCGTGCTTGGGACAAGCTCAGGTTCCTTTGCTCTGCAAAGGCTCACAACGTGCCTAATTCCCTGTATGTCACCAGCCTGGGATTTTGTTTTGTTTTATTTTGTTTAGGTGTACCTCCAAAGTATTCACTAACTGAATGAGGAACAATTCATGAGAAATGTCCCGTTCGTTTTAAAGGGCGGTTTGCTGCTGTGCTAAAAACCCTCACAACTGCCGGGGAGCCTGGTGTGCGCGCAGCCCTCCAGCCGTCCCAGGACCCCAGGAACCTCCAGCTCTTCCAGCCCCCCGGGCCCCCCATGGCAGTGCTGCTGCTGCCCCAGGGCTCCTGTCCCTGGCCAGGGCTCCGCGCCGTCCAGGCTGCCCGTCCTCTGGGGCCGCAGCGCAGGACAGTTCGCTCTCATTGTGAGTGTGCCCTGATGACTTAATTATTTATGAGGAATGTTTTATCCTGGCTTTCAAACTAACACAAACAGATGTTGCCAGACCAAAATGGCTCTTTTTGCTAGATCTTGATGGATAGTCACAGTCGTGGAGTAGAACGTTACCGGCAGCAGCCGTGCCTGTGTGCTGGTGGGCTGCAGGGCGCCGCTCCCTGCTGAACGGAGCGTGCGTTTTGCTTGCCAACATCTTATTTGTAGAGCTTGGTTCCTATCTCATTGTACAACACAGCTCTCGTGTTTACTTGTGTTATTTGACTGAACGGTGTGCCTAAAGACAGCATGAGCAGGGGTCTGCATTGCTGCTTGAAGCCTGACCAGCATCTGCACACCCCCCAGCAGGAAGCAGAGCCCTACCCGTCCATCGGCAGGCGTGCCTGCCATCCCCTCTCCGCTTCCAAATGGCACCAACCACTGGCTTCCATTTCAGAATAAAGACCCAGTGTCTGATGCGACTATCAGGCACATAATATAGCACAGTCTGGAGCGCGGCTGGGCTTTGTTCATGCTTTTAATCTTTAAGCAGGTTTTGTTTCCTTCTTCCTGAACAGTTGCTATTGTGTTGGTCACTGCGGCTTCCAAAGGAATGTGGATGTTTGTGCTGGGCCATGTACAAACACATACAGGCGTATGTCTGATAGCAGAATTTATTTTGCATGTCTGAGTACGTGGAATGTCCAGTGCTCGTGCTCAGAAACAAGCACTTAGTCTGGGAGGACTTGCCCGCTCATCAAGGAGAAACAAAACCGTACGGCTAATCTGAATGATCACAACTGGACAGCAGGGCTCAAACCTAAAATATTCATGATTTAGCCCAGAGTAAACATTTCTCAAAAATATATTAGCTGCAAGATTATTAGCCCCGGGAGTTACAGAGAAACTAGGAACCTTACCACATTGTGCATTGACTACTGCAAAAGATTGCAATTCTTTAAGAAAAACTTCTCGTAGCCACAGTTTACAGGTTTTAATATTCTGTCCATTGTCAAAACTAAGCACCACCCTTGGAACGGGCATGCAAATAGCAGGGGAGAACTGAGAAAGACAATAAAAGTGGAAGCAGCCCTTGGAAGGGCAAATAAATAATTTGATTGCAACATGAAAGTGTTTTCCAGTTTGATGGGCATTTCCTTTTCATTGAAAATAAACCAGACTAAATGGCTCAGTTGGTCCTGTGCACCTAAAAATGGGCCCAGCTAGCTTGTTCTCTCAGTAACAGTGGGTATCATGGAGGTACATAAAAACATAGTTTATTGTTAAATTAAGTGTCCTGTTCTTGAAAACAACTCTTAAATTTAACATTCCAAGGCTGCTGCTGTTTATTTGCACTCTCAGAGCACTCTCGGTGCTGTCCACTCAACTACTCGAGAAATACATTGTAATAAAAATAAATGGACAGTTTGGGTTTCTCTAAAATTAAAACAGGATATACAGCAGCCTTGCACTTCTGCCTTGCACTGAGGTAGCCTGTGATAAAGTCACATTGTGTCAGAGATGGCAAATTATGTATGCTAATTACTTACCGGAATTTCAGATTTGTCCTTACCATAATTAAAAAGGTGTCACTTTATTAGAATAGGGCTGGAATGATGGGGCTTGGAGCAGTGGAGGAGATTTCTGGTTAGAGATAATTACCAGTGATGTATTCCTTTCCCTCACTGCCATTTTTGCTGCATTCTCCCCATTACTGCGTAATGGATGGCTGGCACATCTGCGTGCGCTGCTGGCCCGCCCGGCGCCGAGAGGAGCTGGCCAGCGTGGGTCTGATCCTGGACGCCAGACCTGGGTGGCACTGGGAGCCTGGCCTAGAGCTGCGTCTGATGACCACAGTGCTTCTGATTTTGCTGATTTGCCGCCTGGGTATATAGCAGTAGCGATGTGCCGGTGTTCACCTGGCACAGGTTGCAGCTCTGCTATGGGCTTGGTCCTGCACCTCCCTGCGGACAGGCTGTCGTGAGGCTGCTGCGGGAGAGCTTCCCATGCTTCCCGAGTGCCTGCTGCTGCCCTTCCCAAGGGACAAAACCCTGCACCACGCAGACGTCAGGCGTGCTCCCTCTGGTGAGTGCCATGCAGCCATAAAACTGCCCTGGATTTCATGCAGCGTCCCGCTGCCTGCATCGCACCCCCGCAGTGGCAACCCTGGGGCCGGGCTCTCCTCCTCAGCAGCCTTTCCCTTACACTGATTCCAACAAGCATCCAGGTCCAAACCCACTAAAAGCCTCTGTTAAGACAGACACGTTATTTATATGCATTGTAATATCTTTCTGTTGGCAGAAGAGACTTGAACCTGTCGAGGGCAAACTCAAGTCTCTCCCAGGGCCTGGCAAAAGAAAATAGCAGCATTTAACCGCTGTGAAAGTCACAGCGTAAACAGGGACGCAGAGAGAATAATTGCATGGCTGGAAAGCTGGGCTCCATGTTATCATTATACATTGAATTCTTGGTCTGTAAGTACAGGGATGGTGTTAACCCCTGCAAAAGATGAAGGTTATAAAAGAGGCATTACTTGGAAAGGTCAGCAGGCTATTCAAACATGGTGCAGATGCAATACAAAGATTCAATACTAACAGCTATTTGCAATGGCTTGGAGAGGCTAGAAGAGTGGGAAACATGGACTCAAACACTTGCCCAATGCTACAAGGACTCAGAGACTCCTTGTGCAGTAAACTTAGTAAGCAGAGGACTAGGTGAGATCCAGCCCAGGTTCAACACTGCTGGTGACTTAGTGCTAATTAGCAGTGGCAGTTTGCCACAGAAGACGCTCTGAAGTGTGACTTTGCACCTAATGGCACACTAAGCTCTTGCAGCCGTGCCTGGAAATGCACAGGCGAAACAAAGAGGGGGAGTTCTGTCTTGATACCACAGAAGTCTGGCCACAAACTGTCATGGATCTGATCTCTAATTCAACATCTTTGGGCAGTTAAGGCATTTTTTTCCTCTAAGAGAGACATCTCTAGGTTAAACGCTGTACTGCAACCCATGCGATCCATGTCTGGAGTACCCACAACACAAGCAGCTCTTATGGTTGATGGAGAGACCCATCAGTCTCTACATTTTTATAAAAGATTGTTTGGTTAGCTCATGAGGCAGTGTCGTTATTGCCAAAGGGTTTTGCTCCCCAAGCCGGTGCTGAATATTGTATTACTTTGCCATGCTCAGAAACTAAAATTACAACGATTTAATTTTGAATATGGTGGCGTTATTACCATTTGTATTTGCCATTTCATAAGACTTTTCATTTCAACTGCTTTGCTTTCCTGTCAAGAGGAAAAACCTTCAATCTATCGGCTTTTACCAGAGAGAGAACTGTGCCGGAATGTAATGCAGTATTGTATATTTCTTCTCTAATGCTCTTTTGAACAAAATCATCTATTTCATCAACAGTATATCAGCGGTGACCAAAGACCATTAAATAATGCATCTCACTCAGGAGCAGTGGAGCAGGGAAAGGGCTCTGACCTGTTTTAAACCTTATTACTTTCTTGCATTATGCCCCTCACTGCAATCTTTTTGTTTAAGTGATTTCAGCTGAGGCGTTGCTTCCTGCCTTAAAATACAAGGCAGACATGTTATTTCTGAAGTGCTTGGTAGACTCAGCCTCGGCATTTCCCATTCTACACCAAAAACAGCCTCTATGTATTAATCTTTGTTAACCCTGCCATACACACATATATACATGCGCACGTCAGGAGTTTGGTGTAAATAGCAGCACTCTTTATTTTGGATTTCACATGTAGAGACTTTAGGTACTGTATGGACTTGTGGTTTTACTTCCTAGCAAATGCTCAGTGCTTGCAATTAGCAATCACAGGGTTGGTAAAGCATGCAGGGATATTAATCTAGAGTGGAATAGCCCAGAAAAAGGAGATACAGTCATAACAATCAGGAGGTCAGGACTTGTACTGCAAACTGAGATTTAAGCAACACAGCAGTATTGAAGAGTCATCCTTCGATTTACCTGTAACCTCTGCCCTGTCAGTGCTGAGGAACATCTCAGCACCAGGAGTGCCTGATGGAGGAGGAGCTGGTGATGACCAAAATGAATAATGTGCAACTTTCTGCTCTTCTCTCAGGGGAGCCCTGCACCCAGGCTCTTCTTTGTTTCCTGAGGAGGCTCCAGGCTGGCTCCAGCGCCACAGAACATGCACATCCCTACGCTGAGCCCCACCGGTAACAGCCAGGGCTCACAGTGAAGACAGCTTCTAACCTTAAGGGACAGCCAATCTTCCTCCAGAGGTGGCTCCTGCTGCTGCTTCTGCAGCTAGAATTTGTCCTCCCGTCACCGCGCTCCTGATGGGCACGGTCCTGCCTTGCACAGCCCTGTGCCTCCCCTTGAGCAGGAGCTGGCCCAGCCCTGGCTGTGCAGTTTGCAAGCAGCACATCCACCTGCAGCTCCTGCACTGGGATGTGGACCTCTGCCTGAGGACAAGAGGTGGCACAGTGGCATGGATGATGGCCCCGGTGAGGGCAGTGCACGGTGAGCCACCCACGCGTAGCTCTGCAATGAAACCGGGCACTGCGGGGCAAAGAGTCTCCCCAGCGGGGACATTCGGTCAGAGCAAGGAGCTAGCAGCCAGGGTGCAGAGCTTGCTCACTGCTAGCCCTCGTGAAACACAGTCCCCCACCAGCCTGTGAGGAGAAAGCCTCAGAGACTTACAATTACATTTTCTCACTAGTCTAATGAGGTGAGAGACAGACAGAGGAGAGAGTTCCCTGGGCTAATTTTCCAGCCAGCAACCACTGCATTGCTCTGGTACTGTGAGAGGCAGAGGAGAAATGACTCTTCCAGATTAGAGGCTCTTGCTGAAGGCATTTTGGAGCATATTCCTCTAGGACACTACAGAAAAAAAAAAAAGAAAAAAGAAAAAAGAAAAAATAATCAAGATGACAAACCATTTTACTGCATTCAGACGGAATGAGGTAACCTAAGAGAGGTGTGGGGCACTGGGATGTGCTGACCATGGGAAGAGCACCTGGGCCATGGGAGCAGCTGCAGGGCTGGCAGGGGACAATGGGGAGCAGAGTGTGGCCAGAATCGTCACACACAGTGCTTTTCCCAAGCAAGTGAGACAGGAGGTCACCACCTGCATGGGGGAGGGATTAGCCGTGCGAGAGAGCATTGCATTTGTCTCCACAGCTATCGGTCAATTTGTTATCATGAAAATATTAGCAATGGGAAAATCATTGTCCAGTGGGAGCAGCGTTGTTCTCCAGAAAACAGGTGCTGGCAGATGAGTGCTCTGCCTTCCTCCAGGCATGTTTCAAACCAGAGAAATCCCAAGAAATGCCTTTTCATACCCACAGGAAACATGGGAGGGAGCACTCACTTGTTGTTTCATATTCCCCATTGTCTTTGCACTGATTTCAGGTGGAGCTCAACAATTGGCTGTTTGGAGGTACTTCGATGAATTTGATTGAAAACATAAAGCTCGAGGTCCTTTGTTCCTCTCACGTTTCTGGTTTCAGTACACCAAACGTGCTTCTAGCATGGTCAGAATGGACCTGAAAAAAAACCACAACTTTCTAATTTAGCACTAAATCAGGAGAAAGAGTAAACGAAATCTCTTTTTTTTGTCATGAACACACGCAGTCTGTTCGCATGCACATCCGTTTGCATGGATGTGGGACATTTAATCAAACCAAACCCTAAACAAGACTGAAGCTTTCTCATTTGACTGACAAATCCAGCTGGTCTGATTTGTCCCTAGCTGTACTCTCAAGAGTTCAGAGCTTGTAGTTAGCCCTGGCATTAGCTTTAGATCAGTTCTTGGGTAAAAGGGTGAAAATGGTGTCACCCAGACCCTCTTACCTTTTTGCTGTCTGCACACCACTTCTCTGCTCATGCAAACTAGCAGGAGATCTGTCAAATATCAAATAAGAATTTTGTTGCTGAAGCTCTTGGAAAATTGACAGGTAGCATGCAAGCAAACATTAAATCAATATCAGCAAATTTCCCCTGGGAAAGTTGTAGTGTTTTCTCATCAAAATCTTTAAATCCTTAAAGAAACCATAAAAGGTTTACACACCTCGCATTGGTTAATCTGGTTACCTCTGCATTGCTCAGTGCAGGCTGATCACCAAGCAGTGAGTGTAATACCCAGCGCTGATCACCGAGCAGTAAGTGTAATACCCAGTGCCCCACGCTCTGATGTATTGTAGCTTTGTTAGTCACTGTGGCTCCTTGGTAAATTCATTTGGAGTCCTCCGGGGTTTTAAATCTCTCATTTGGCCAACAACGAGGTCTGAAAAGATTGCAGTTCATTTCGACCCACAGTGGATGGAAGGCTCATTTACTGGCTGCAGGCAACTCAATCAGGCTGGCCGCTGATGAGTGAGTGACTTGTTCAGACCGCTAGTCAATATGTGTCTGCTGTGATAGAATGTCAGCATCTGCTGGCTGCTCCTGTCTCCCAGTGCTCTGGCTTTTTTCATTTGGTCTGATCAATGTTATTAAAAACACCTAGGAGTTCCTTAACTGCTCTGCCACTTGAGGCTTTTCTTTTTTTCTCTTTTTTTAAACACAACCTTGTATTATCTGCAAACATGTGCAGATGATGTACACGGATTGATTTTTTTTACATGGATGTACAATATGTGGGAGATGCTGTGTGTATGTATGCTCATGCATGTGACTTTTTTTATAGGAGATGGCTTTAAAATTGCACCATCCTGGCTGGATTTTTTTGTATGTGTTGCCCTGAAGTAGCTAAGATTTAGAGCCTTTTGCAAACATCTCATAACCATTATTTGTTGAATAAATCTTCAAATATAAGCTTGCAAAAAATAATACACCTTTCCCAAAATTTAAGCTAGAATTCCCAAGTGGAATCGATAGCACCCCGTGAACATCTGTACATTAAAAAGCAGGCCATTTCTCCAAGTAAAGGAGAGATGTGACTTAGGTGAATAAGCACGGGGTTAAAAACCCTTTACGTGACAGGTCTGCGGCATAAACAACAAGTGCATTGCCCTTTGGCCAGCCCACCCACTCTCTGCCCAGCAATCCATTTCCTGGGGACTAATGACACACCATGGCACAGGGGGGTCAGCCACCAATTACGTAAAAAAAAACAAGCAGAAAACAGATATACTGCTAAATGTTTTAATCTGTCTGCAAAACGCGCACGGTCCTGCAGGAGTGGCACTTTCCTCTGGTGGTGGAAGGACAACGGCGTGTCCTTGGGGCAGCCGGGGCTCGTGGCTGGAGCCAGCAGCCTGCTGGAGGAGGTGATGCCTGTCCCGGCACAGCACCGCTTCCTCCTGCTGCTTCTCCGGGGAATGAGATGCGGCAGTGTCTGGGCACGTCCTGGCACCGCACATCTGCCATGAGGCCTTGGAAGGGCTGTCTGGGGAAGGAAGGTGCATGGGAGCCCAGCAGGGTGCTCCTTTTTGGCGTTGTGAGCCCCATCCCAGCTTTCCCCTTAGGTCTCACAGGTCTGGACCAGGGTCACGTTTCCCCACCTCACTTGGAGGAAGCCCCAGCGCAAGGCAGCACTGCAAAGGTGGGGAGGGCTGGGAAGGAAGAAGGAGGCTTTCACAGTGCTTAACTCAGACATAATTTACACCTTGGAGGACTGGAAAGGAAGAGCTGAAAGACAGCACCTTCTTTACTGTAGAGCAGAGGCCATTTAAATGTCTCTGCTTGCATTGCTCAGAAGTGAGGATGAAGATGATCCATGCGGACTGTGGAGGCTCTGAATTACACCCAGTCCCTGCTGCCCAGTCCATGTTTGTGCCATCAGTTGGTGTTCCTTCATCCTGCTCAGGCACAAAACCACCCAAAATTTTGAGATCTCAGAGGGCCTGCACTGGGACTTGTGATGCTCAGGAACGTGGCCCGCGGCCTGCAGGAAGCCTGACAAGCACAGAGCGTACCAGTTTGTGCTGTCCCGTCTCTGCAGGCTGCAGCTCTAGAGAGGGGCAAGGCGTCAGCTCGCCCTGTGTTCTCCGTGTCTGCATGGCACAAAGGAGAGGCAAGGTGATCTGCTGTGACCTGAGGACATGCCTCAGAGTCCTCCTGTGCTTTCCTCCCTACCCCCTTCCTCTGCAATATGGCATCCAAAATAGATACCAAGAAATGACCTGCCAGGAAAAAAATGGAAGCCTATAATTATGTTATTGAAAAACTGTTCCATACTGTATTATTTAAGGTTATTTTATTATGATGTTGAGATGAGTTTCTTAAAGAAGAAACTCTGGTTTTATTGCACTCCTCACGGAGAGAAGCCTTGGGTGATTTGATAGCCTATTTGAACAAGAGGGATGCTTTACGAGCCCCTATAAAAACTGATGACCCCACTCACATTTGTATTTAATGAAATAAGGAGGAGCTTTGGTTATGTTTTCAATAACCTTCACTGCTGTTTCAGACCTGCCTCAAATAAGAGCCAGAATCTGCATGTTTCTGGTAGGAGCCCTGGGCGGCTGCAGCGCGGGCGCTGGGCATTCAGCCCTCCGGCCCTGATGGCCCTGCGATGCCACTCTGCCGGGCCACGTCCCGGAGGTGGCAGCGAGGGGACAGGAGGGTGGCGTGGGTCAAGAGGACCCCTGGGGGAGGCAGCCAGGAGGCTGCTGAAGCCAGGAGAGGGGCTCTGGTCCCCCTGTGTCAGCCTCCCCCGGCACCCGCGCTCACTGAGTAACTTCCCACACACAGAATCAGGCTTTTCCGTTACAGAAGTTTGGTCTGTCATAAAACATTAAATCTCTCTGAAAAGTTCCAGTGCTTGGATTCTCCCCATTAGATTAAATAATCGCTGCTGCTGGGAGGCTCGGAGGCTCTGTGCCACGAGCCAGCAGGCACTCTCCCTGTCTCTCCTTGGCACAAGGTGAGCTAGCGGCTGGGCCCGGCTCGTGGCACTGCCCGTCTCCTCAGCGCAGTGCTCCTGGGGGAGGAGAGCACCCGCAGACCCCGGCACCGCGAGGTCCTGAGTGCAGCATTATCCCCTGGGACGGGGAGGCACAGCACCACGTTGGGGTGCTCTCAGCTCCACAGCCACGTGCTGCCACAGAGCGGTGGCACCAGCAGGGCCAGAGAAGAGCACGGGGAGCAGAGTGGGCGGCTACAGAGGAAAGGGGGGCTTGACATGTTCGCATGTGGCTTCTGACGCTGTCCCAAGGCATGGAGCCTGCGGCGGCCAGGGCTCAGGCACGTGGCGCAGAGGGGTGCACAGCCTGCGGGGCGGGGAGCAGGGGCTCGGCATCGCCCTTCTCGCTCAGCACGCCTGCTGCCCACACAGCCAGGCCGCCCCCAGTCAGCCCTGGCATCTCCTCGCCTCCTGAGCCCAGCCCGGGGCTGTCCCGGTGGCAGCAGCTGTGCTGGGAAGGGTTGGATGGGTCACAGTGGCAGCGCCGGGGTCTGCCCTGGGGCTCTGCTTTGGGGGGTGTGGGTGCTGAGCTGCCCGGCAGGGCCCGGCTGTGCCAAACTCGGGACCGTGGCGCTCCCAAGGCAGATCGGGGCATCCTTTAAATGGCCGCAGGGAAGTTTGTTGCGCAGCCCCAACAGAGACATGACCTGGCACAGAGGGATAAGAGCATTCATCTGCACTGTGCAAGCTCCAATAACCTAAATGTTTACCTGGAAATAAGTGTTTCCCTGACTTGAGATACACAAGGCAACCCAGCAGTCCCCATGCTGTGTGTGCTGACTGTGTAAGGGGACAAAGCTATGTATACATAGCAGAGCAGCTACTTGTCTTATGGTCATCTAAAAAGTAAGGCCTAATTAACTTTAATCAATGGGGCTTTCTCTGTTGAGTTGTCCAGAATTTGATTGCTCCCTGCAGCCAATACCCAGCAAGGTTAATTTAAGATGAATGAAATAAGAGAGAAGAAATGGTGACAAGGAGGCCCGTGCCACGCGCTGTGGCTGGGGATGGCTGCATCTCCGCAGAGTCTGCAGATGTCCTACAGGCTGCGCGATTCACTTCCCTTCCTGAAGCTCAGAGGTGACGAGGTGGAATCTGGCAGAGTTTATTAAAGCACATCCAAGCCCTCAGACTTACATTTGCATTCACAGTTTGATGTAGATGCCACATAAGCAGATGCCTATGAATAAGCTAGAACAGGGTTATAACATCCTCGTGGTGGAGTGATTCAGTGTAATGCCTTGGCAAGCTGTTCTTTAATGGGCTGGAAGTCTTATTTTTACGATCATTGGAACGTAAAGGGTCAGAATCTTAATCTTCTAATACTGTGTTTTTAACAACATTTACACTTTAACATATTGAAAAATCTCATCTCTTTCTGCCAACCAGCATGACAACACAATTCAAATCGATCAGTACAGCAGTATATTTCTGTATTTTAAACATAAATCAGCCTGGCTGGAATACTTTTTTTACTTCCAGTACTTCTTAAAATCTAAGTGTTTCTAACTTTTATGCTTCTTATTTGAGACTTTAGAGTTCCACGTAGTCTCCCTTCTGAATAATTCAGAAGCCTCAAAGAAAGAACAGGAACAGGTTACAGTCCAGCATCCAGTACAGACATAATTCTTTATGGCCCATTACAACAGGGGAAACCGGTACCTGAGGAAAACAGAAAGTTTGCAAATTGTCTGCAGATATGAAGAGAATTAAATAATGTATCACCCTACAAAACTAAGTGACAAAAAATGGGAACACATCAGGAAGAGAGGATATTTTTGTTTCCATGAAACCTATGGCATTGAAGAGGAAGTATATTTCAGAGCTTACAAATCTTGAACAAAATATTCAGCCCAGGAGCCAGCACTCAGAGTGCAAGGAGTGTCATTTCCTCCCAGAACAAATGGATTAGGTTCATCTCTTGGATGTGTAAGGAACAGAAAAAAAAAAAGGGGAAAGGAAAAAAAAAAAAAGGAGGGACTGTTGAGGCTTCTTGGCTCCTTCATTAACCATGCCTTCCCAGACCTCTGGGCTGCATGCCCACATGCAGGTCAAGGTCCAGGTGGTGCCCGCAGGATTCAGGCTGCCCAGGCTGGAGCAGACAGGCAGGACCCCTTCCTCAGCCCCTTCTCACGGGTGCTACATTGCACTGGGATGACGGGGTGTATGGTTTGACTTTTTATATAATTAAAACTCCTTAACCAGTTTTACTGTTTTCTGAACTAGATTTCTCTCTGGTCCCACGTGAGAAAGGAGAGCTGTGCATATGGGCTGAACCAAAATGATTTGATTCATGGGCTGAAATCATCATTGAACAAGTGTCACAACATGGCATTAGATTAAGAACTAAAGTGATGGGCTATGGTGAGCCTGTTCATTAGTATTAATAGAGCTTAATTAGGCACAAGCATGGTGTTGTAAGGAAATGTGAAGAGGTAGCTGCAGTTTCCATGGTGGGAAAAGAAGAGGTGTTATTCATTAAAGGTGAAATAATCCACAAGCCTTGTACCTTTCTCTGAAAAGCGCAGTTCAGGCTCAGGATGTGGCCCCGCTGCCCCATGAGAGCAAGGGAGATAAAGCCCTGGGCAGGGTAAGGAACCAGAGCACAGGATAGGAAAGTCCAGACAACAATCAGGCAACGAGAGCTGGGGAGCGTCCTACCCCTCGCACAGGGGATTCTCTCCAGCAGCTCTGATCTGTGAAAGGGGAGGAAATGGCGTGCCAGATTCGTTGCTGCAGCCCTAGAGGAGGGGGAGGCTCTGGCTCCTGAGCCAGGACTGAAGGCACCTTGAGACCCATAGCAGGGAGGGAGAAAAAGTAACAGGAACAAGAGATGCCTGTAGGAGTCTGTCTCCACATGGCACTGGACTAGCAATGCAGGTGGCTTTGCCAGGCCTGTGGTTATTTTGCAGCCATGGCAAACATCCTTGGATGCATTTGATGCTTTTGTGATGATTTCAATTGTTTCCTTCTCTTCAGAACCCTCCCTCTTGCACCAGTTCACTTCCATTCATGCTGCTCTTTGCTTTATGGTTCTTAGGTCATTGTGCATCTCTCCCCATTTGGCAGCATTAAATTTTATTTACCATATGTCCCTTCTGCTACAAAGATGATAAAATCCTTTGGATTTTTGTTGCTGTTGCTAGCTCATTCAGCGCTCACCTCAATTTAGTGTCCTCAGCAAGTGGAGCTGATTTGTTGTTGGTTTTCAGTCTAACAGAGGTCCAAGCTGGGACAACTGCCAGGCTGCACTGCAAACGTGCACTCAGCTACTGTTTTTTTTTTAAAGCACTCTGCCAGATACATCCCCTCAGGAGGTCTCTAACACCTCCATGGCGGGAGAGAGCATCATATGGACCTTTGGCAAAAGGACCAAGAGAACTGCCAAGAAAATCCTTTGTACACGGTTATTTTTCACTTTTGTTCATATTCTGTTGAAAATATCTCCCCATGTTGATTATACTAATCAACGCCATTATACCTGGGGTTAATGTGCACTTCTAGCAGCCCACGACTGCAGACAAGTGGAAACACAACCCAGGGACAATATCCAGGGCCAGATGGATTTTGCCCTTATCCTACTCTGCCTTCCGAGGGGTGTGCTGCCAAGGGAGGCCTCGCTCCGCTGCAGCCGGGCTGACACCAGCCCGCGGGACAAGGAGCGCGCCTTTGGACGCCGCAGAGGAACTTCTGGCAGCCAAAGTCACGGAGTCGGGGAGCTGGGGCAAGCTGCCTTCTGTTCAACAGCCAGAAATACAGCTGCATTTTAGCCTCTGTATTCAATGGGGAAGGCAATCTCTTCAACTTTTTACCAAAGCTAGTACTGCCCTCCTATTACGTTTAAATTAAAATGCAGCAGACCATATTAGCACTCATGAATGAGTGAAACGCAGAATGCTGGTACATCAGGCTTTGCTGCTGCATGCAAATATATCTGGAAACAATGGCTTAAAATTGTTTCCACCTTCAGCCACATCAGGAGGTGATTCTGAGATCCTCTGAGGAGGATCTTCTGAATACTAATACTTATTTCTAGAAGTATTTTAAGTTTCAGTCACTGAAGGGGCAGAGTTTGAGACGCAGCTAGCCCTCCTTTTAACAAAATAATAATAATCTCTCACTTCTGTAACAGCTTTCAATTCAAAGGGTCTCCAGCTGAGGCCTTCATCTTTCTGAGAGCATCACAGAGCCAGGGCGTGGAGCCTCAGCCCAGCCAAGGCACGCTGAAATCAGAGGGGACGGACCAGTGAGTCCATTTGTGTGATCATTGTGCAGGACAGGGGCTGAAGGGCCATACCCAGTGGTCCTGCACAGATCTTTACCCCGAGAATGGACCATTTTGCAAACACTGCTGCTGAGGTGTAGCCACAGCTGGGTTAGGGTACTGGAAACTTAACCCCAGATCCCCTGCTGTGAAACCACAGTGCCTGCTGCCTGCATCCCTGTGGCCTCTCCCTTCTCAGCACTTTTGTGTCAAATACCTCTGCCCTTGCTGGCCACCGGCTGCCTGCCCCCAGCAGGGCTCCACGGGGCACCAGGCGGGGGTCGGGGCGGCGAGCCCCCTCCCCAGTGCAGCAGGTGGCTGCGGTGCCGCCATCACCCCACGCATCCCCAGCCCCGAGCCAGCCGCACTGGCTCCCAATACCGATCTATCGAGAACCAGACTTGAGGAGAGCTCGAATTAAAGGTAAGTAATTTCCTTTTTTCCTACCTTGAAATTCCTATTGATTTCCTACCTAAATAGAAATTCCCATTGATTTCATGTCTGTTTGTATTAGTATGTTACGTTGTCACCTTTTCTTTGCAATATTATGTTGTTTTACGTGTTGGTGCGTTTTGGAGCATGGTTCATGGGGCCGCGCGTTGCTGCACCGTGCCCGCCGTGCGCAGACCCTGCGCTGCCTCCCTGCCCACTGCCCAGCAGCCCCCGGCCCTGCTGACCGGGCCGAGGTGTCCGGGCTGGGTCGCAGAGGTGCTGGGCACGCTGCCTGCCAGGGCTGCCCCCGCTCCCGCTGCTGGTCCCGGTGCTGTGCAGCGCTTGGCTCCCTGCCGGCACAGCGCTCGGCTCGCCCGTGGCCGCCCGTCACAGCCGAGCTGGCAGCGGCACGCCGGGGCTGCTCATGCCAGCGCTCCTCCGGCTCTGCAGGGGTTATTTTTCTAACGTTTCCCGTGAAAGCTGCTTTCTGTTTAGAAATCCTGTAGCTAACAGCCTGTTGTGGTCCTCACATCTCCGCTGGTCAGACAAGTATCTTCCCCCTGTCCCCGGCGTCCTTTATTTCTCACACCTCACTGAGCAGGCACCGCCACGCCGAGACCTCTGACCGAGTTGTCAAGGTGACGGGTGCTGTTATCCTAAAGTAGTTATTTCACATACATGGTATTTTGTCCCTTGCTTTTATTGAAATACAGAGGAGAGACCAATTATCTTCCTAATGGTTTGCACAGCTTCCTTCTTCTTATAAATGGGAGTTAATGACAAACAGTTCGGGCAGGGTCTCTTTTTGCACCAGGGAGCTCTCGGGCGTCCCCTGCTTTCCAGATGTCCGGTGACATGGGGCAGCTCCTTTCACACACTCTCCTTGGTGCTATCACCAATTTTCTCCTCCTCCCTCAACCCCTGCAAAATTAAAACGTTTTCATAAACAAATGAGCGCCGGACCCCTCTGTGCTGCAGGTGGGGAGGTTTTGGGGTGGCAGCAGCGTGCAGGGCTCCCCGTAGGTCAGGATGGGGAAGGGAAGGCAGTGGCCAAAGATGCTGGTATGGGCCAGTGGCCCCAGGTTGTCACCCAGCCAGCACGGTGCTGAGCCCCCCGCCCTCCCGAAACCACACAGCTGTCAGATGCTCCCAGTCCTGCGGCTGATCCCGGTTTGTGCAGCTGCAGGTACCAATTGCCCCATGTCTCCCACCACGGAAGCAGCACATTGAAATGCTGAATCTATCAGTCTTAAGCAAAAAAACAAGGAAGAGGCACTCTCCTGTCTGCAGCATGGCTCCTTGCTAAGGTGCACCAGTGGGAACTGTCAAACCAAGAGCTCTCATGTAAAAGCACCGTTAGAGGTTTGGTTTCTACAAGCAGCCGGGAGTCCAGGTGAATTTACTCTCCATTCCCACAGGGTGTCTTCTGTTGAGCACACAGGCTCCCACATTGTGCAGGTCCTGTTCCCACCTGGGCTGAAGCTTTATGCACTGAAATTTCATTTTTCCTGTTCTGAGAGTACCTGGAGCTCAGCAGCTTGGACATGTGCACAGGAAGGGTTTGCTGAGACAGGTTTCTTTGCTTTCTAGCATTATTATTGATGTGATGCATCTCAGTGGATTAGTAACGGATGTGGTATAAGCCAGAGGGTTTCTTTTTGCCTTCATGCGTGCATTACCCCATCAAGAACAGAGGTTTCGCTGGCACCTGATAAGTCACATAAAACAGATAAATACTTGGGAGATACTGTATTTGAACACAATCGGTCTTGGCAGTGACTTGATCTCTGTGTAACAGCCTGGCATGTATCTGCAGGTTTTCTCTTCGCAGGGCAAATGCAAGTTGTGCTGGAACAGATACGGGCTTGAATTATGTAAGGCAGGAAATTGTGCATCTCCATAGTGAATTCTGAAAGGAGCGTACAGTTTCACCACTGCAGACCCAGGAAAGCAAGGCTATGCGTGCTGCCGAGGCGGCTCACTGTCAGATGTGAGACTTCACCCCACGCTGTACCCAGGCTGCAGGGCTCGTCCTCAGAGCCTGATGTTGCTCTGGTGCCAGCATTTCCAGCAGCCCAGAAACAAAAATTCAGGAGGCTGCTGGGATCTTGCTTGCATCCCCAAGGTAGTGCAGGAGCACATTTCTTAGGCTGCAGGGCATGCCAGGCAGCACCCTGCGGGAGGGGCAGAGCAGACGCTGCCCCGAGGGCCGGGAAGCCCCAGCAGCGGCTGCGGTTCCGTGCACGCCGCAGAGCACAAGGAGCTCCGGCAGCTCTGCCTGAGCCGAAGGAGGCAGACGGGTGGGAGAGGAAGGGACGTTTCCTTGTGGCATTGACTCCTGGTGGCATTCGGACTTCTGAGTCAGGGAAGGAGACCTGCAGCTTCACCTCCTCCCTGGGATGGCTTGGTGCGGGAAGATGCTGGGATTATTCTTCCATTCAAAAATAGGATCCATGTGAACTTCTAGTGGTGGTGACATGCTTCTGCAGGCGGCTTGTGATGGCTGGATAATCCCAACCACCTGGCGCAGGAGCCCGTGAGCATGTCCGCACCACGTGCCCGGTTTGAGTGCTGTGCTAACAGTGTTTTAATCCTTTTCCATGCTGGGACATTATGGCAAAATCCACCTGCAGATTGTTTATCTTGTTTTGTTGTGAATAAAGATGCGGCCTTTAACTTCCTGTGAATGTAGTGGTTTGGTTAATGTCTGGGTAACAGAGGGAGGGGATGGGGGCACGGCAGTGTTAATGGGAGAACAGCTCATTTATAGTTCCAGCATGCTTTATGACATCAAAAGAGCATTGAGAGAATGCTTGGGATAATGTTAATTAGGGCTCAGAAATAAATGCTTTGCTTCCTCATTAATTGTTATCACTTTGTTGTGCTCATTAGAAAGTGATTCCTAGCAAAGAGCTGCTAAAGGTTGTGCAACGTGGCAGGCAGTGTGCGACGTGCACGGAGGGTGCCGGGCGGCCCTGGCTCCGAAGCCGTTCCTCGTGCGGCCGTGCCGGCACCGCAGCCTGCGGCAGAGCCCCGCTGCTCCGCAAGGGAGGTGGGCGACGCCTGCGTGGGCCCTCACCAGAGCAGCTCTCCTGTCTCCGTTACACAACCGTGCAAGGAACAGTTCTCTTTTCTGTAAAGTTTTCTTGTCTCAGCCATTTCTGTAGATTAGATGAAAATGCACTTCGGAAAACTGAATAATAAAACTGTAGTGTAAATCCTTTTAAAAAAAGATCAAAGACCAAAATGCTAATAAGGCTGGGATGGGAATAAAATCCAGGCTCTTTTGGTAAAGTAGAATAAAAATAAAGAAGACCCACAAAGAGAATAACAAATTAAAAACAAGTTTTAAAAGCGCAACAGAGAA
>NC_089892.1:720000-812500 GCF_040182565.1 Anser cygnoides | reverse complement strand
TGTCTGTTCAGACAGAATTTCCCTGCTCCCGTAGAAAGCACGGACTAGATCCCCAACTGGTGGCAGCCAGGGGAACTCCAGCAAGACTGATTTACACCACCTGAAGACCTCGATCCAGGCAGGTCACAGTATGTTAATCCCTACTGGCACATGCATCCATGTCCTGTGCAGCATAGGCTGGAGTATGAACGTCAAGAAGAGAAAGTGCTCAGAAATCATCACTTTGGGGAGAGGTAGACAGACGTACATCTTTATTTCCATATTCTTTATTCTTGAGGACTGGCATTTATAATGAAAAGCAAATAAACTCTGGGAGGAATGTGAGCTATGTTAGCAGCTTGGCTAATGTCAGATGTTGCAAGGGGGAGAGTGATTTGGTTTTAATAAGAACTATCAGGACTAGTGCAGACTTTCAAATTTTTACTTGAATTACAAGTACCTCCTGTATCATGATGTGCATGTAAATCCTGGGAAGGAAAAGACCCCTGACTGTGAGCTGTGTCTTTTATGAGGAACCAAGCAACATCTGGCTTGCTGTGAGTCTTATTCTTACCTGTGCGTTAAATAGCGGGCACCAAATATTTATTTGTTGCACAACAGAGGAACTTTGATTATTGCATCATAGCTGTAAAATGTCTCTAGAATATTTGTAATAACGGGGCTCCCAGCCCCACCGCAGCCGGCTGTGGCACCATGTGCAGCAGGCTCAGCCTTTCCGCAGAGGCTGCCTGGGGGTGCTGCCCTTCGCCCCTGCCCAGGAGCAGGGTACGGCCGCGGGGCCCAGCCTGCAGCCCTGCTGGGGCCCGAAGGCTCTTGGCTCTTGGCCCTCTGTCCAGATCCGACTTGCTGAGGGCAAGAGCCTTGTGAGGTGCCCAGGAAGTGCCCTGTCTCTGCTCTCCCACAGCCTTTTATTCATGCCCTTTGTGCTTTTTGCCACATTTGAGCTTCAGGACCCTGCCAGCAGAGGGTCAGGTCCACAGCCTCGCTGCTGTGCCCAAACTGACTGCAGGCGCAAGGGCTGTCCTGTGGACAAAGACGTAAGCAAGGTTTGGATCTGTTCCCACAAGATTTAATCAGCTGAACATGTGCGCATGCAGACAAAGTGAACTGCTGTCCATGAACTGAATCTCAATGACCCTTGCTCTCCTCGAACGAATTTGAGTATCTCTTCATATTTTACTTGGAACAGCTGTTAATTGCTCTGAACATTGTTGTTCTGCTCAGAGCTGGTGGCCCTCTCTCATTTGGTGTGCATTGCCTCTGGATTGGTAGGCAGACTTTGAAGCTACCCTGTTTAATTGTAATTCAACTACTTGTGATATTTTGGTACCAATTAATATTGATTTTACAATTGGTTTACAGAGATGTTGTTTTATTACTAATATATTTAATGTGCAAATCAATAAGAACACTTGTTTGGCTCTCTCCCTAGAAGGTAATAAAATCAAATATCTCAAGAGTAAAATGCTATCTGATCCATAAATGGCAGCAGCAGATGCTTAATGTAATAGTTAAAGACTGTGCAGCATTCTTGGCACCTTCCATGCATTTTCCACATACACTGTACTAAAGTGACACTCAATAACTTGCTAGTTACAAAAAGTTTGGTGAATTTGTTGGCACCATGTCAGCCTAAAGGAAGGCTTCAGTGTCAAGGAACGATGTTACGTGGACAAACTAGATATTCCTGACTGTTCCTTGTGGCACAGCAGGCTGCAAAGACTCTTCAGGGTTTTCCAAATGTGGACTCCATAGCAGAAGACAAAAGCACTTCAGCGTCTCTCCTGCCTCTTGAATCCCAGGTGACAGTAAGCAGCTTTGTGGAAAAAGCACCTGAAAGGATGAAACAGAAAGAGGACACAGATTTCTGCAGACTGACAGCTGTCCAGTGCTTTTGAAAGACGTAAAGCTCTGATAATGCTTCTGGGAGTCATTTGCAGAGAAAAATGTAGACAATGCTGCTACTTCATCCCATGTTTTCTCTGGTACTTTTCTTCCCTTGAGTTTCACTGCCGCGTGCGCTTGGTGGAAGGCAGGAGGTGTCGGGCCTGGCTGCCCACTCGCCCCCCACAGGGAACTCGCCTCTCCGCAGCTCAGCCCTGCTCAGCCTGAGCCGTTCCTGGCTGGGCAGCGCAGCACCGAGTGTGAACTCACGTGTGGGGCAGCAAACAGGGCAGTGGGTCTGGTAGGAAACAGGATTCCGCACCAGGCAACTCCTGAGTGCCTTTGGTAGGAATATGGAAGAAATAACAAAGGTCAAACTGACTTTAGAGAGGCTAGGGTGTCATAGGCCAGAGTGGGGAAAGAGCAGACCTTTGCATATTCTGCCTCTAATTCCTGCAGAATGAACACCTGGTGCTGGATGTCCTGTGCTGCCATACAGCACTGTGGCACTGCGGCACCGGCAGAAGGCGCATCTCCTTGGGTGGTTGTGTTTGGGATGCTCACTAACTGCAGCCTCAGAAGAGAGAGAGGGAATTTACCTTTGGCTAGTGAAGATGATTTATGGGTGAGCAAATAATGAACTTGGCAAACAGTGCATAATAAAGAGAAAAATCTTACTCTTTTAATTAGCCAAAAATAAATGACCAAGCATGGGGTTGAATCCATTGTCTTTGCATCTCAAGTTCTTCATCTTTTTTTTTACTTGTCATCGTCTAATAACCATATTGCAGAAGTTTTAATCTTCTTTTAAAATGACTGGAGAATTTTGAAATCAAAAAGGAAGGCAAGCACACTTGAATCATCTCTTCTGGTATTGTGTTTTTCAACATCTCTTTCAAACTGTTTGTATTCACATTTACTCTTCAGATTCCTGTTGCTGGCCCTGCATTGCTGCGCCATAGGATTAGTTACCCTCCAAAGTGCAGCAGAAAGGACCTCATAATATTAACTGTACAAAAAGCTCTTTTTTCAACAGGCTGTAGGGATTAGGGGGGAAGTAACCCACTTTTGGTGCATTTGTGCAGTTTCTGATACAATGAACCTGACTGCAGCACCTTGGTTCTGTTATTACAACACCAGTTACTAAATAATCAGCAAGATTATCAGCGATACCCAACCATCGGTGTTCTGCTCAGAAGAAACCTGTTTGGATGAAGAAAGGTCACAAAACGGAAATGACCCAGCATCCCTCAAACGCTGTGCAGCCGGGGCTGTGTGACTCAGGAGCGTACTCTTCTTCATCAGCAAGGGGCGGCCGGAGCCCCTTGGTTGGCACCCGAGCTCCACTCAGCTCCAGCCCCAGCTGTCCCTGCTGCTGTGCCAGCCGTGCCCCTGGAGCTCAGAGTGAAAGCATGGGGTGTTTGTTTCTTTGAGGTGAAAAATCCTGAAGAAAAGGAAGTATCAGAATCCCCCACAGACAAGAGACTTTTCCCCAGTGAGGTTCAGCAAACCCTCAGAAAGAAGATGAGGACTACCAAGCATTTCAAAGTCAAAATAAATCTCTGAGTTCCCTGCAGCATGGAATTCTGGACAAGGCTGACAACTACGGAGCTGTTTAGATCAATTATTATCAGTCAGGAAAAGTAATGCCTAACTATTCCAAACAAAAATAAAAATTAGAGTGACACATTTCAGCTTTAAAAACGCTGCCAGGATGGCTCGATTAGCCACCTCTTGCAAAATTCTTCAGGTTTGACACAGCTGCCTTTTTCAGCAGAAACGCATTTCATACATTCTTCCACCAGCTGCAGGTTTTATTCAAGCTGCCTCCCTCCAGCCTCCTCCACAAGACAGCAAACATCGGTGGAAAACAAGCAGGAATCCGCCTCGGCCCTGAACTCCCATCCCGGCTGCTTGCACAAGGGCTCTCCAGGGGCTTGTTGGCTAATGGATAACGGGGTCTGAAGACATAATTCCCTGCAATTGACCCAAGGACACTGCAGTTCTTTGAGTGACCCTGCATGCCTGTTTCTCTCTCTACTGAAGTGCCCTCCAGAGAGGCTGCAGGGAGATTTTTGTCCGGGGGCCCCCCAGGCTGCCATGTGCTTGCTGGGACAGGGACCCGCGACGTCCCCGAGTGGTGCAGCCCCTTGGGCAGGCACTGCATGCAGCGCGCTGCTCTCACTGCTGCCTTTGGCACTGTCTGTGTCCCCAGACCTGCCCCGGGGCCGTCTGCCCCCAGCCTGGTGTGCACCAGGGCTGGGACCGCGGTGGGCACTCCCAGCCCTGGGTACCGCTGCGCACAGAGGCTCCTGTTTCGACAGCACCAGGGAGGAGGAGACATGTTATTACCACCCTAAGAGTTATTATTCTTCTCAATAAAAGACGCAAGCTAAGTGAATGTGAAACAGCGTCCTCCTGCATGTTGGCTGCCAGTAACCCAGCGCTCTCACTCTCCCTTCATCATCTCCTCCTCCCAGACAGGTGAAATGGGATGACTGCCATTGTGGGAAAGTCGTAAAGTATAAAATGCTTCATTTCTTCGTGAAAATGGAAATGTGAGCAGCCAGGGAGAGAGGGGCCTTGCAGAATGCATAGCCTGATAACCGAGCAGAGGGGCTCTGCCAGCGCTCCTCCATGCAGTCACTCCGCGGGATCCCACCAGCCCGGTGGCTGGAGCAGTCCCGGCTCAGTGTCGAGGGGTCCCGCTCGGCGGTGGTGCTGTGGCGGGGGCACACTCTGGCTTTGCACATGGCCAGAGAGCAGCTGGTGCTTCCTGCTCGGAGGAGACGGAGGGCTGCTGGTGCTGCCCGGTGTGGCTGCGTGGCGATGCCCTCCTGGTGCTGGCCCTCCCTGCAGACAGGCACCGCCAGCGCTGCTGCGGTGTGACGGCTCCAAGGCACAAACGGGCTCCAGCCGGTCCCCCACCCAACAGCCTCTGGCTTTTGAGGAGGAAGGGGAAGAGCCTACAGAGATGTCACTGGGAGCCAGTTTTTTAGGAGGCCCTTGAAGCGTGCAGGCTTCACTGGGAGGCAATGCCCGTGGCACAAGGTGCACGCCGGGCAGCCCCGTCCCCGTGTGCCGCGGGCAGCAGCCTGCCAGACTTCCCTCGCTCTTCCCGCAGCTGCGTGGGGCGAGCGTGTCTGTGCTGGGATGGAGAGCCCGGATTCCCTGTCTGGAATATGCAACATGGAGACAATAGAGCAAAGTGTAACCACTGTTTACAGAAAAAAATTGTCAAGGATTTATTTATTGGAAGTGACTGAGGAATATGAATTCTACACTCCATTTAAAATGCTTTTTATTTCTCTCAGCCTTGGGGCTCTGAGTACATCTAATTTCACCCATAGCTATAATTCTCCACCAAACAGTTCCGGCTTCTCCTCTGGGTTCCCAAGGAGTCATTTTGGTTTATGTCCTCTCCTGATGCAGCTCGTGCAGTGGCTGGAGACAGTTACACGCCGGTGAACTTTTCGAACCCTCCCTCCCCACTGGGTGCACACACACATGCAGCGCAAGTGAAAGGCACGTACTGGAAACAGCTTGACACCGCACTATATATTTATTTTTAAAAATAAAACTCTAAATGTCTTTATCATGTAGGGGTTTCTCCTGAGGAGCCATGTATTTCACTTTAGACACTTTGATTGTCCCTACCTTGCAGCTAACAAACTATTAGTTTTGTTAGTATATTTATTCCACTAAAATTGGAGCCTGTGATTACAAATCCAATACTGTGATTGAGTCAGGATTTGAAAATAAATCTGTCTAGGGTTCATCTGGCATTTTGGTGCAGGCAGAGGTGGCGGAAGGCACCGCTCCCCGGCCCAGCTGTGGGCTGTGCCCTCCTGGCTCCTGGTAGTGCCACGCTGGGGCCCCTCGTGGTCCGCGCTGCTTCGGATGTCAGTCGCTGGGTGTCTGTCGCTGGGAACCGGGCCCTTTTCCCATGCGAATTGGCTGTGAATGCAGTACCAGGATTTGTAAATTGTGACTATTGGGTGCACAGGTGTTTCAGCTCTTGTGGTTTGTTGGGCGTCCCAGCCCTGCCAGCGTCTGTTGCCGTGACACCTCTGCGGTGTTCAGCCGGTGCCTCTGGGACCAGGCGGTGTCTCTGCCCAGAGCACGGGGTGCCCCCGGCAGGGCGCAGGGTGCTTGGTGCTTTCCTTCCCTGCAGGGCTGGGGCAGTGAGCAAAGACCAGGCAAGCGAGCAAGTGTGTGACACAGCAGGGCTTGAGCCCGAGTGCTCTGGATTCTTTAGGAAAAGCTTGTCATTTCTCCTGATTTCAGCACCTTCTCCAGAAGCAAGGACAACAGCTCGCACTTTCGGCTGTTTGTCCACAGTGGGCACAGCTACCCCGAGGGATGCACCTGGAGCCACCAGCCCACGTATCCCCAGGCCGCCCGCTGAGGGCCCTGCTGCTGCCATCCAGCCTGCTGCGGTGCCGGAGGTGCAGAACGGCTGCCCCAGCCCTCTGCGGTGCCCGAGATGCAGAACGCCTGCCCCAGCCTGCTGCAGTGCCGGAGGTGCAGAACGGCTGCCCCAGCCCGCTGCGGTGCCGGAGGTGCAGAACGCCTGCCCCAGCCCTCTGCGGTGCCCGAGATGCAGAACGGCTGCCCCAGCCCTCTGCGGTGCCCGAGATGCAGAACGCCTGCCCCAGCCCTCTGCGGTGCCCGAGATGCAGAACGCCTGCCCCAGCCTGCTGCAGTGCCGGAGGTGCAGAACGGCTGCCCCAGCCCGCTGCGGTGCCGGAGGTGCAGAACGCCTGCCCCAGCCCTCTGCGGTGCCCGAGATGCAGAACGCCTGCCCCAGCCCGCTGCAGTGCCGGAGGTGCAGAACGCCTGCCCCAGCCTGCTGCAGTGCCGGAGGTGCAGAACGCCTGCCCCAGCCCGCTGCAGCCACACGACCCACCCAGCCGCGCCCGCTCCTCGGCTCCCTTGCAGCTGAGAACATGAACACATGCGCCAGCGGTATGTACATATGAAAAGGGACTGTCAGGAAAGATTAAAACCCCAGACAGTCTTTATCGTAAGATTATTTTTTTCCATTTATTTATCCTTTTTTTTCCCTTTTAGCAAGAGTAGTCAGGTTTTGATATGATTAGAATTGCAAATCTTGCATGTTAAAAGGGAAGCACTGGAGTAAAAGGATGCTGCCTGTGTAATGAGACACATTTTAAATCCAGGCTAGGTAAATTTTGTGTTGAGCATAAAGGGTATGAAATAAACTAGCAGTAAGCTCAGCAAATGCCCCAAGGCGCGTCCCCATTAGTATTCCCATTTGTGAGCTCACTTCATAAGACTAATGGAGTTGCTACCTGGGGACATTAATTGTGCATGACACCATTGCCGAGCCTTTGTGCACTCTTACTAATATCACAGTGCCTCCTTGACAAAACGCCTGCAAAGATTACAAACATACCTAAAATAACTGCCACATTCACACTCATATTTGACAGGGATCTTCAAGTTCAGTTACAATAGAATTACCATCATTTCTTACACCTCTGGCTTTTTATTACATTAAACAATGGTTGATATTGCTTCCTTAAACCAGTGTCATATTGTGTAAAATCTATCTATCTCAAGCTTTTCTATTAAGCCTTCCATTTATCAGGGGAATGTATAGCTTCCATATTTGACTCTTACTACAAATATTATATATTATATACTTAAGCACGCGTGCACACGTACACATGCACCCTCCCTCTGTTTTAAAGGCACAGCAATATTTTTGAGCTCTCGCAATTAATACCAAGAGGATCTGACATTGTGTAAGGTCCTCGCAGGTCTTCCAGTATTAATTATAACACAATCTGTTGGGAGAAGTCTTCCTGTGCCTGTGTTTCGTATTTTGAATTCTAGTGTCCAGGATTAAGATGATGGATGAGAGGATTTGCTAAATTCTCTGCAGCCAGAGCAATGTTGTGTTTAGGGAAACTGATGGACTGGGATCTTTTGCAGCTCCAACACTGGGCACAGCCTCTCCAGGGTGCGGTGGGTGGCACCGGTGGGCTCGCAGTGCGTGTCCCACACTGCTCATGCTGTGCTGCCTGCCAGCTGTTGGCTGCACCGACCGCTCCTCCTGCCGGCACCTGGGCTCCTGCAGGGCTCCCACAGCCGAGCGGAGAGGTGTCTCTGGGAGACCAAGGGAGATCTCATCCTTGGAGGCAGTGTGCAAACAGTACAAAAATGAAATCATGAAAACCCTTTGGGGATTCAGTGCTCTGCTCCTTAGAGTGGGGATTTAGTCCCTGACAGATCACATATACATACATACATACACACACACGGGTATATAACTGTAGAAATCAAGTCTTTGGCTTTGTTTTCAATACTGGCACCTTCAGTGCACCATCAGCACTTGATTCTGCTGTTTTCCTCTCTGCAATAGAGTCTCCTTTGATGTTTCCTTTTGGACAAGAACAATGGTGGGCCGCAGGTAGGTTGACTGCTGTGAGATGCACGAGGAAACTCCTTTACACAACTTTTCTTGCTGGCAGGCAGTGTGGACATGAGGCCACGGATGTGTTTTCAGCTGTCCCAGGACCTCCTGATTTTATCAAGTGGCAGCACTGAGTGCCCAAAGAAAAGTCTGATTTCATATTCACGAGACAACAAAACGCTTTGTCAAGGGATTGTCCTCTTTGTTAATCAGGGCTTACTTCAGATTCCTAACTTTTGAGGAGGCCAAGATATAGCTATGTCCTTTTGTGCATCTTCATAGGGTTCCCTTGGAGAATGTCTGAGGCAAGTTTCAAAGACAGGCATTTCTGCTCTTTCAGGCTTACAGCTGGGTGAAGTTGGGTAACTTGTTTTCTTGGTTCATTCTGGTGAGCGATGCCAACGCAGGAGAAAACTGCAGCCGCACCGGTGCTCACTGCTGCGTTCAATGTCCGGCACGCCGGCAGCGTTCCAGCTCACGGAGGGCACCGGTTCCTCCTGGCACACCTGCGCTGCAGAACTGCTGGGAAGAGCCACAGCCTGGAGCGGAATGAAGGAAGAAGAGAGCTTTTTTGGCAATGTGAATTCAGCTGCCTCGAGAGCAACACCCTCCTGGGGTGACTGTTGCTGCAGAAGGAGACAGCCAGGGGCACGTGGCTCGGAGCCTGACGGGGTGCGTGGGCAGGACTGGTGCCGGCCGGTCCTGCACAGTGAGCACCTGACCTCAGGAGGCAGAGGGGAGATTTTGGCTCTGGCAGTGGGTGTTTGGAAGGGTGGATGGGTACAGCAGGGGTATAGATCTCAGTTGCAATAGCTTGGACATGCAGGTTTGGAGGATGACCTTGTAGCAATTCAGTAGTGGACACTCCTATGTCTGTTCCTTGAGCCTAAGCCAGGATTTATTGGTAGTAACATTAGATATTAACTTGTGGCGGTGCCTGGCAGCAGCTGATCCCAACTTCTTTAAAACATTGCACTACACAACTTGCTGCAGCAGGAAAAGATACAGAGGAGAGCACCAGACAGCCATCTCCCAGGTGAAGAGCATCTGTCCCACCACCTGTGATGGCAGTGCATGGTGTGGTTTGGGCAGAAAGGGGAAGCAGGTCTGTGCTCAGCTGCAGTGATGTCCCGGGCAGGCAGACTGAGCAGAGTCTGGGGGTTAAACACGGTGACACTCCGGTGCGGGTCCTTCATCGACAGCAGGACCCTGCACCGCAGCTCACGGCCCTCAGAAACGCCTCCCAGCCCCATGCTGCCCAAGCAAGGAGTGACTGCAGTGTCCTCTCGGAAAGCCAGGGCTTCCAGGAATTCTTCCTTCATCCTGCCATGCAACCCGAAACACGGGACAAGCTTATGCAACAGACAAGAGGAGCTACCTGGATAAAAAAATCGGCTGGTCTTTGAATCAGGCATTGAAGGGGAGCTTTGGATAAATGAGTTTGAGCTGAGAAATAAACAGAGTATGCATAAGGATGATCTGCCCCTTGGAGCTGGCACTCTGTGTTTTCCTGCTGTCTCATTGACTTCTTGCCAAAAATGCTGAAGCGCTGGAGTTTTCTGAGGAATTCTGAAGTTAGGACTTAAAAATACTTCAAACACTTGGTTTAATAGACCTTTACATCAGCGTATTCCCAGTTCCACACAGCTCCCTAGTGACACGGGACCTTTTGTCAAGCACATATGAAATTAAGTGAAATAAAAATCATATTAAAAATTATTACCATCTAACAGCCATTAGTCTGCACATTGCTGTCACGTCTTGATGGATTTCTCACTTAGTTCAATGAATGTTCTAACGACAGTGATAAAATCACTCAGAAAAAATATAATAAACTGTTAACCCTTTCTGCTGCTGCTTGTTTTTCAAAACCCGTTAAGGACTGCTCAGCAAGAAGTTGCTCCCAGGGTGAGCGGACGGCGAGGAGAGCCTGTCACTGCCCACCTGGGCACGCCAGAGCGGGCTGGCAGTTCTGCCCCCTCTGCCCCGGCAGGGGAGGTCACGCAGGGCTGGGGACCACGCGTGGCTCTTGCTGCGGCCTGGTGTTTCAGCAAGTGCTTACCAGAAAGGCCGTGCTTTGCCTGCCTGTCCATCGAGCCCAAGAGGTGAGCGCTCACTGGTGCCAGGAGCCATGGAGTGGATGCAGCATGTGCCTCTGCTGCAGCCCGGGGACCTGCTGGTCCCTGCCTGCCCCACACGCTCCGAGGCGACGCAGCCTGACCCCGCCAGCGCTGCAAGCCTGGGTTTGGCGTGGCCCATGCCAAGGCTCCTGTTTTCCTTTGGGAGTGCTGGGCAGTCTCTACCAAAATAATGCCATGGACCAGCAGCACATGGAAACTGCATGGCATCCCTCACGTTCTGCACAAAGCTGACTCAGTACTAAGCAGGTCTACAGACTTGTCAGGAGCATTTGGAAGGAGATGTGGATGTGAATGCCCTAACGAAGCAGGAGAGCAGCTGCTTTGCTCCGGCAGGATCAATGCAATCACAAGGAAGTGCTGCAATGAGAGAATGAGTACTGCAACCTGAGAATGTGACCCAAGCACATCTCGCGAGGGGACGCCAGCTCCACGCTGTGAGCTTATGCTGCGGTCATTACATACGGGAGTGCAAAAGAAGAGGGATGCTGCTGTCATGCTTTGGACAGAGAAATCAGACCAGGTGCCTCGGAAGCAGAAAAGCAGTGCTGCCAGTCTGCCCTCCGCACAGCACGTCTGGCACACGCTGTGTCAGGAGCAGCCTGCTCCGCTTTGCTGACAGTTTGGGAGTGACAGAAACTCAGATCTAAGTGCAACGGCGGCTTGGCAAGCCCTGCGGAGCCCTCAGAGGCAGCATGGCGGGGGGACAGCGACTTGGGTGCTTGGGCACGTGTGAGCTCGAGCTTGGAGTAGATGTGAAAGTCCAACATGGCTCCTGCAGAGGGGCATCCGCAGTTGGTTGTTAACGTAGAGCTACTTAACCAGCAATCAGCCCAGCCTTGTTAATAAAATACATCCATTGGGATCACAGGAATTGTGCTGTATGCTGCTGGAGCTCTCAGGCTAATAGCAGCCTAGGCAGCCTGGCATCACAAGGGTTTGTTAGGTCCTGCAAACTTAATACATGCTTAGTTCTACATAAAATAGCTGGTAAGGAAGTAAATGATAGACTGCAGGGGCAGGCACTGCAATATAATAAACTCAGCTGGCACTTTTCCTGAGTTGTATTTGGCCTCCCACGTTCAGTGGAAGCCTGGCTGCAGGGCAGCATGTGCAAGCACACCGGTGCACGTGGAAGTGCCGCCACCCACACGAGCAGAAGCAGGACCCCCGCACGGTTTCCAGGTGTGTCGTCAGTGCCCGTAGCGGCTCGTATCCGCTTGTGTTCCTTTCACGATCTGTCCCACATGAAAGAGGGGCCAACAGCTCCTGACTTCACATCAATCTTTAAACCTTTGGGTCTGCGCAGCTTTGAAATCACGCAGAATGAGCCTGCCTACCCAGTGAACGCCGCTGAGAGTATTTCTGATGGTGGGGAGTGGGGAGGGAAGCGAACGCATTTTTGTGAGAGTTGTCACTCAGCAAATTGTTCGGTGAGACACCTGATTGCAGTATTAGAAAGACAGATTGATGTTCTCAGGAAGATCAATGAATTCGCTAGGTTTCCTGATGACACACAGCTCGCCTCCCCCCCAGTGCAAGTGACAGCCTGCGCCTCGCTGCCCCGCTCCCTCCGACGGACGCAGGCACCCGGGGCTCGCCTGCAGCCCGCACCCACGGCCAGGCGGCTCCTGCGCCGACCCACCAGAGGGGTGCCGGCAGCGTGAGACAGCCCATGGAAGAGCAGCAAAAATTAGCAGCAATTGGAGAGAACCAGAGACAGGGATAAATGAGCTGCTGGGCAAACTATGTTAGGAAGAAAGCAAGCGCTGAGCATGTGCGAAGCCAGGCTGTTAACTGCGACGGGCACCGCGCAGGCACGGGGCTGCAAGGAGCGGCAAGCTGTGCACAGAAAACACGTGGGAAATGGGGGGCAGGCTGTGGCTCGGGGGGCGTGGGGGAGGCCCCCAGGCTGGGACCAGCCAGCGCTGCTCAGCACACCCCGCACAGCCCGGCCTAGCGGCCCGATGCCCTCCGGCCTGGTGAGGGGGCTGGGGCGGAGGCTGGGGCGGAGGCTGGGGCAGAGGCTGCCGAGGCCGTGGAGGCTACCCAAGGGACACGGCACTGGGAGGGTGTCTGTCGCTGCTGCAGCACGGCGTGGAGCTCGGGAGGAGCTCAGCGATGGAAGAGCCAGGTGTTAAATGGGAAATCTGATTGTTCGTCCTTTGTTTTCCTCCTTCCATGCCGAGAGTGAATTAAGTCAAAGCCAATTCTGAGGAGAAGCAGATCTCTCCTACCATCCATCAAGAACGAGAGCACGGCTGGGCAGATCTACAAGCCTCTGAAGGCCTGTGCAGAGATGTTGTCCCAAATCTCATCTCCATGGCTCATGGTGATTGATCTCAGCTATTCAGATCTGTGGAGCTCAATGATTTCTGTCTCCTAACCTCTACCTGGTTCCTGGCTGTGTTTTATTAGGAAAAGATTCTTGTAGGATGGTCATGATTTAGAAATAAACTTAATCAGATCTAAAATAATGGGATTGAATCCGTTCACTGCTTGTAACCCAAATGTGCGTATCAAAGCTGCCCAGTAGCTATCCTGTGCTCCAGGGAAGTTCGCTTTACATGCTTACATTACATTTTGGCAGGAAACACAGAGTGAAAATGGGCCCTGGATTTCGGGGAAAGAAGGTGTTTCTGTGTCACCGGGCAAGCAGCTCCGGACAGAGCGGACACAACGGATCGAACAGGAAATCCAGGCCTGGCTTCCCTCTGGGTGCTCTTCCAGCCAAGCACCACTGGCAGCCGTGGCTCGTCTGCGGCTGCTGCCCTGTGGAAGAAGGGCTGTCAGAAGAAGTCCTGGCTGAACTGCTGGGCTGAAATGTGCCTATTTTATGCACCTTCACATTTGTAGGATGTTAAATACCTGCCTTTCTGAGCTTGGGGCACTGGTTATAATTTTAATACAAAGAGTTATAGACACGGGACTGGAGCTGATCTCAAAAAATCACCTCATCTCCCTATACAGCAAGGTAGGTCCACATATTCCTGGATGATTCCTAGCAGGTGTTTGTCTCGAGTCTGCAAAACCCTCCTGTGACAGTCCATAACCTGTTAGCTGCTCTAGAGTGTAACTTGCTTATGCTCTGGAAGTTGTCTTATTCTACATGGATTTTACTTCCTGCAACGTAAGCGTAATAATTCAGTCCTTCCCTTTATACAAGGAAAATGGACTACTCTTCTTTCTGTCTCAAACTTTTGAATGCTCAAAGACTTCAGTGAGTAGATCTCTGCTCTAAGCTAAGTAGCTCCAGCCCTACCAGTTTTCCATCACACACTGCATTTTCTAAAGCTGCTATTTTTGCATTGCCCCTGGATTTTCCTCCATTTTCTGTTTCCCTCTAAAAGCGAAAGATGAGGCCTCCCTTGTGAGGACTGAAGTGGAATTTCCACTTCAGGACAGAAACATGGGATACCCTCTGCCTCCTAGCACGGAATCTGTACCAGAGCATCACATTGCTGACAGATGCAGTGGTGACTGCAAACCTGGATCTTCCCTGTCTTCTGCTGACTCAAGCAGCAACACATACTCTGCGTTTGCATTTGATTGTTCCTGCTTCCATGTAGAAGCGTGCTTGTCTTTACTGAATTTCACCTAATTGGTTTCAGACTACAGCCAAATGCATGCAAATTATTTTAAATTCTACTCCTGATTCTGAGATGCAAACAAATCTCTTTGCTTTGCCATCTGCAGCTTCTGCTTTCTGCCCAAGCCCCACATGCAATGCTGACAGCCAGCATGCCCAGGACCCGGCGACCACTCTCCATCGGCCTCCTCGGAGCAGAGGCTGAGGCCTCTTCCCTCGTGACACCAGGCTCAGCCCAGCCCAGGGGAGGCGGGGGAGCAGGAGTGCGCTGCAGACGTATTGCTGGTGTAAATTAGATCAGACGGTTACTGCTGCCTATAAAGAGGTCTGTGTAACTGCAAGTGCACCACTCCAGAGACAAACGCAGTGAGTTTTTATCATTGTAAAACGAAGAGGATGTCCTATTTAGTATAAAAGGTTTTAGAGGATAGGTTACAGTCTGGTAATGAAATCCAAAGGACATGGAAACAAGATAGTTTATACCTTTCGTCCCCGTTTAATGGATTTGGGGGATCGTTTTTGTTTTTTAGAAGTACATGTTGGGGAGCTTTGCCTGCTGCTGCTAAACAGAAAGGGAGTAAGCCAGGGACTGTGAGCCTTGTTCTTGGAGCAGTGCATGTGTAATAGTTTTGCATAGTACATAAATTAGACTCCCGCATCCTAAATTACTGTTTAACATGCATTAGAGAACATGAATATTTTAATGGGCAGAACACAATAGGAGAGAGTTGCTACCCACCGCGCCGTCGGTGAGCTCTCAGTTCTCGCTGGTTATCACCGCCGCCAGACACGGGCACCCGAGCGGCTGCAGGGCAGGCACCGCCTGGGCAGGACCGTGCCTTGCAACCACCCCGGCCTGGCCTGGGACCCTGCTGAGGTGGCCCTTGGGGCCGGGCAGGCTCTGCCATGGGGAGCACCACGGGGTTGGGGGCCTTCACCTGGGTGCCCCCAGCCCCAGCAGCGGTGGCTCCGTGGGGCAGCGAGCCGCCCAGCAGGTGACGACCGTTCCTCTTTGTGAGCTGGCCCCGGGCTGGGTGCCGGGCCCTGCTCCTGTGTGCAGCCCTTGGTGGCCAAGGAGCATTGCCCTCAGCAGTGGCTTCTCCGTGAGCTCTCCGGGGGAAAGCTCTACCTTCTGTGGCAGCTGGCAGCCCCGGGATGCCGGGCAGGGGCTCTGCCTCTGCCAGGATTAATAGCACAGCAGACACCCTGCAGAAGAGCAGGAACTGGAAAAATTAGCTATGCCCAAACTCTGCTAAATGACCTGGCAAACAGTTCCGTCCCCTCCCTGTTTGTGCCTGAATACATCTTATTTGTCAATGGAAAAGTTTCCTCCTAATGAATTTGCCACAAAAAGGAGAAAAATGGCTGTGGCCTCAACTCTGAGAAAACGGCAAATCTGATCATGGCAATTAAGCAGGCACACGAGATGGAAAATGTGTGGGCTTCCCGGAGAGAAGGGGTTAAATTGCCATGGAAACAACCATGCATTATTTACATGGCCTAATGAATAAAACATTTAAGTAGTAGGCTAATAAATTTCAGAACACAAAGCAAAGTAAGCTATGATTTAAATATATGCCTCTGATGAATATAACTTGAGTTATAGAGCTGAAGCAGTGGGAGACCCAGCTCAGTTTTACACCCTCATCTCACTAACATGAAGGTATATCTTCTTTTTAATAAATGATTTTTCCAACGAGCACACAAATTGGCATGAAATTCTCTCCTGTCAGGCATCCTGAAGCCTTTTCTAATAGCTTTTCTTGTGAATTTCTGTTGAGGTAGGAATGCTTTTGTTTTTGTTTTTGTGTGTTTTTTTTTTCTCTTTTTTTTTTTCTCTTTTTTTTTTTTTTCTCCTCCTGCACATTATGCCAGATTTCAGAGCAGGATAACATTAGCAATCAATTTGTTAAACTGTTAGCAGAACATATGTTGGAAGGTTTCAAACAGACCCAGACTGAAAGATGTGTTGTTTATTGTGTATTGTATATACGTCTGATCCATATGGCTCGAAGTGCAGCATCCCTTTGTTTTCTGCCTGCTGTGGGTTTCTGTGTGCTCCCTGCGCCGAGCAGGAGGCGGACCAGGGGCAGCGAGCAGCTCACGAGCGCCGGGCTCACCACTGCCTTTGCTTGCGGAGGGCACAGGGTGGGCTGCTGGGGTGAGGAGCCAGCATTTTTGACGTGCAGGACGGGAAAGCCCTCTGCAGCCAAAGGTTACCTCTTTTGAAACATCTCTTTCTTACATTTCCCACTGCTTAAATGGTCCCGAGGGGTAGGGCCGATGTACATTCCAGGGAATACTGCATGTGTGAAGGGGATCTATTGCACTGAGTGAGCTGATCTGTCACTGATTTCCAAACGAACCCTCGGTTTTCACAAGCAGGACACTGAAGTCTTCCCCAGGCTCAGAGCGGTTCCAGCCGTGCCCCCCGCGGTGCAGCAGTAGGGCAGCGGGCAGCGGGGCGGCTGGGGAGGGGGCGAGGCGGTGTCCTGGCAGCCCTGCCTCTGCCGCCTGCTCCTGTCGGAGCCGGGGCTCCCCCCGCAGCGCTCGCTCCAGCCTGTGCTGAGAATTAAGGTTTCTGCTCAGGAGTGAGGGGCTTGACCACCCACCCTGCAGGCAGGTGGGACGCTTTTATTACCGGCACCATTTTCTTACCGTGGACAGGTTGAAATCTGCAGTTGCTATTTTTAGAAGGATGATATCTATCAATTCAGGTAGCAGATTGCTGGCCACGAAGATAGATGAAACAACAGCTGGTGCTTCTGAAAGAGATCAGGATGGTGAAATAGCTGCTGCACGCTGAGCCCGCACACTTCAGTCGTCAGCGGCCAATTTGGATGCAGGAGGCCGCGCGAGGCCCACGGCCCTGCAGCCGCCCCAGGGTGCTCCTGCGGCTGGGGAGCCCTCGTGCTGCTCCCGGCCCCGCAGCCCCTGCGGTCCCCTCTGCCCCCGCTGCCCGCACCAGCACCTCCCGCTCCCCTCGGCCGGCCGGCGGCTGGGTTGGGCAGCGCGGGGTGGGCAGCCTCTCCCTCACCGCCATCCCCGCAGCCGCCGCTCGGCCCGCGCTGCAGGCTGCCGTGGTGCCCGTGTTCCCCAGGCCGATGGTTGCTGCCACGGGTGCAGTGGGTGGTAAGCCTCAGCACGGCGCAGCTCAGCCCTTCCTTCGAGCTTTAGCTCTTCTGGCTGGTTGCTGAGCAATTGGCCCCTGTTGCAGCTCTGACAGAGCAAGCATCACTGTGGGATGGACTCATTTCTGGAGTTAATCAGCAAGCAAGCAGGCTTGCGCTTCACTAGTCAGTTGTTGCCTTTTTTTTTTTTTTTTGACAAATTTTGCTTGGGAAGATCTCAGTACCTCATCACTAGCAGCCTTTGAGGAAGTCCTCAAAGCCCAGCAGATGAAAGGCTCACAGATGATCTGGGTACAAAAGGTTTCTTGTTTTCAACAGAAAAGTTGGCTTTGATTTCATTCATTTTAAATTCTCTTTATTCAAAAAGCATAATTTAAGCTTGAATCATGAAATATTTGCTAAAATTAAATTTTGAATGGTGTACATCTTTGCAAAAATGTCATTTTTAGTCCTAAAACCTGATGTCTGCTGGAAGAAGTCTCAAACTGGGTGGCATTTCTGACGAAGCAGATAAGCTTCGGAGACAACATCTCTTCATCAGGTCAATGCGTGCCCAAAAGCAAATTCTTTTCTAACAACTTGCCAACTAGTCAATAAAAAAGACATTATCCTTTGCCTTGATCATCAGGATTTTTTGGTTCAGAAAGAATTATTTTCTGGAGAAATCCTGGAGTTAAAAAAAAAAAAGGAATGAAGGATAACATTGCCTATTTGTAGACAGGAGTTGGGGGGGGGGGGGGGGGGGGGGGGAAAAAACCAGATGAATTGTGTTGTCTAAACAATTTGTTATGAATTATCCAGTCAACTGTAATGAAAACATATGGACAAAAATCTCAAGAAACTCCTCCAAAGGTTTGAAATCTGAGTGATGCTGATATTGATTGGGTGTATTTTATGCAGCTTGGTTAAATGGTGCTGCAGTGCAGGAAAGGGCACCTGAAAGAATTGGTATGGCAAAAATTTCACTGTATTTTTTTTTTCATACCAGAAATTATTTTGATCAAGCTTATGTTTATGAGTGTGCAAAGTTAGTGACTTCTTTTAGGTGAAAGGCTTGTTTTGGAGATGGTTAAGAATGTTAAAAATATTTTTAAAGCATATTTTCTAGGTGTCTAATGCCTATACTTAAATGCTGCTGTGAAATATTCCTACAAAGGTTCAATTTTTGCTGTTAAAATAGCCTTCCTCTTTATTTTATTTTTAAAAGCCTGAAGGAGACTCTCTTAACAATGAGTTGACTACGACTGAAAAAAAATGTATTTACATGGAAATTACAGATCTTAATGTTGAGGGTTCTCAATTACTGTAAACAAAATATATACTTATAGTAGTAACAGAAAAACTGTACTCCAAAAGGAAAATGGAAGAGTTTCAGAATTTCAGGAAAAAGCAAAGAGCCTTTTAATTTGTATAGGAAGCTTTCAACATGCTTCATTTTATTCTGATTTTGGGAGGACTACCTGAACCTTCAGGGCGTCCTTCAGCTTCGAAGGAATGCGAGGTCTGCTGGTGCACGGCATGCTTTCCCCGCTGCCTCTGGTGGGTCTCGCCCTGCAGATGGGCTGGGAGGGGTCCCTGTGCCCTGCGGAGCCCCCCACCACGGGCAGCCCCCCGCCATCCCCTCCTCATCGCCCCCATCCCGCTCGGCACCCGCTGCCCTCCGAGGGGCAGCTCCCGCAGGAGAGCCGCAGCGCCCGGCCTGCCTCCCGCCCCGTCCCGCTCTCCCCCCATTAATACCGCCACAAATTAAATGACAGCGATGCAAATGCAGAGTGCGGCGTGGGGAACGCTGCTGCCTGCATAATGGCCGTCATCGCTGCCTGCATCCCGTCACTCTCCTCCAGGTAATTAATTGCCCTGTAAAGTGCTTTGAGATACACTGTATGAAAAATGCTGTATAAAAAAGACTGATGCAATTGAGCTGTTGGTATTTAAAGTGGTAAAAACCAAGATAGGAAAACTGTTAGCAAATACATTTTTCGTCACTCTTCAAATGAGAAAGGTCCACAAATGAAAACTCGGCTAATTTGTTACACACACACGCACACACACACAGAGCAGTGTTACGTTTAAGGTACAGGCGTATACAGGCTAGAATCATAATCTCCATGTGAACTAGTTATTTATAACTACTGACAGTAGGAATTATGTGAAATAAACATAATTTATAGTTATTCCAGGAAAAGCCATCAAAATGAAAACTGATAAAGGTTTCTTTCAGCTAAAAAGGTATCAATTTGTTAGAAGCCAATGGGCGATGTTAATGCACCTGACAGAGTTGTTAATATATTTCCAAACTACATAATTGTTTATAGGCAGTCCACCTTGCTGGGCCAGGGACCACGGTGGTGGCTGTACAGTGAAGGGTGCTCTGGGGTCAACTTATCCATCGACTGTCTTCTTTGAATTGGCAACTCCTGTGTTTTACAGCAAGCACCAAAAGCAGCCCCGGCGCTGTGACAGGCGTGGATTGAAGACCGGGGCACAGCCGGGAGGGATGCACAGGGCGCTTGGGCACCGTGCTGGCAGGGGGCCGCTACTGCGAGCCCTGCATAGCCCCTGCCCCAGCCCCGTCCCCTACAGGGCACTGCCACTGGCTCCTCTCCAAGAGCTGGGGCTGGCAGGGTCCAGCACGGGGCCGCAGGGATTACAGTTGAGGTCCCTGAGTCAGGGGGCTGAGGAGCATCCCCAGTCGCCGGGTGGGACAGCACGGTCATCGCGGCACCGCCGGCACCCCCCTGCCGGCCGGTGGCTGTGGCTGGGTGGGGTGGTGACAGCATCGTGTCATGGTTGGCGTTCAAATCCCCTACCACCATTACTGCTTTTGTATGTGGATTGATGGGATTGTCTTCCTGGTAAATTCTATTTTTTATTGACAAATGCTTTATTTCCTGCAGACGTTGCTGTTACTTACTTTACTACATAGTAACTTTCATAGCAGAATGTGAAAATAAACCCTGGGACCAGTCTTTTTGTAGGATGCACCAGGCACCACATGCAAGGCAGGGGCAGAGCAGAAGCAGTGGAAGGGGCACTGAGCAGAGCAGTGCGTGAAAGTGAAGAGCTTCAGAACCTCTCCTGACAGCAGTAACTGCAGGAACTCAGTGACTCATTTTCATTTCTTCTCAACAGTTCACCAGAATGCTTCAGACCTGCAGTGACATGTTCTGTACCCGCGTTTAAAATGTACCTGTAAAGGCTTCCCAGAGCTTTTCATTTGCTGCTTTTACGATTCAACGGCTCTCACCTGCATTTTGTATTATTTAATATTGCCACAAAATTTGAGAGAGCAATTTCAAATCAAAAAAGAAAAGAGCAAAGGAGAGATCCTTGATCCAGCACTGTGCTTCTACCTGTAACAAGGAAATTGCCAAGCTGTAGAAGAGTTTGTTCAGGTTAGACTCTATTCACAAAGCTAATGTTGAAAATCTTTGGTAAAAATGTGGTTCTAGCATGCCAGCTGGTAAAGTGTTTCAGCCTACATACATGAAAAAACCTCCACTGGCTGTATATAGAAGAATGACCTCTGCTGCTGGAACAACTTTCTCATGTTTGCTGTGGGCACATGTGCACATGTTCTCTCTCCAGATTGGTCAGATACGGAGTACAAAGTTTTTTGTGCATGCTTCTTAAAGGATTCAAATCACTTAGCCAGATCTTTCCAAGAGATTTTGATCTTTTCTTGATCTGGAATGAAAAATTTGGAAGAAAATTTATTATTTATTAAACCAATGATACAGTGTGGTTTGCTGCTTTGTCTCTAAGCTTCCCTTTATCCATTAACCCTTTTGGCACAGTTTTTCCCCATGTTTTGCATTACTGCAAGGAGACTTGCTGCTCTTGTTACTTCAGTAATGTCCCTTATGAGCCACTGTTGATTTTACCCTGTCTGCCACTGTCCATAGCACCACAAGAACATGCTGTGGTTTGGTGGCCTATCGCAGGTACCGCATGAGGAACCGCAGTGTAGAAGCCTCCCATAAGCTATTCCCTGCAGAGCTGGAAGTGGTCAACCCCAGCTGGGACCACCTAGTTCAGCAAGAGGGACCCCAACAGATTCATATTTCAGTCCTAATTTGTGATCTGTTCCCACACTGTTGGGTCTTTGTCGCTTGATGCTGCTATTCAAGGTATCCCCTTGGATCGTCACATGAGCAGCTCGCTTGGCTTATTTGATACTGCTCTCAGTCGGTTCAAATCTTATTTATCAAATAGACAGCATTTTGTTTCGATGGGTGATTTTTCATCTTCCATTAGTGAAGTTGTTTCCAAGGTTCCCCAGGGCTCTATATTGGGCCCGTTGTTATTTTGTGTTTATATGCTGCCACTGGGTTATATTATTCATCAGCATGGAGTAGCTTTCCATTTCTATGCAGATGATTCTCAAATTTATTTGTCTGCTAAACCTAGTGCTGTCTCAGCTGTCTCTGTGCTATCAGCCTGTCTCTCTGACATCACAAGATAGATGTGGCAAAACTTTTTGCAGTTAAATTCAGACAGAAGAGGTGAGGCCTGCCTCGATACCAGCATTTTATTTCCTGCGATGACACTCGCAGTATGATCACTACCAGGATTTCATCGTCGTGTCCCCCCTCATGCACTCCTGCTGTACCTAGCTGCTCCCTGCTTGATTTGTTAGTATGCACAGCGTTCGACACTTGCCTCTGTCTGCAGCGTGATTTGTGGCTGCCATCGGAGGTGCTGTTCTGATGCATATTAAGGCGGTGGGATGGGGAACGTCATCCCCAACTCCTGCTTGTTGACAGCCCCCAGTCTGCAAAGGCTTCTGTTTATCTGCAGCAAAGTGAAATGGGTGTTTTTGAAATGTTTCTATGTTTGTACTTGTTTATGATCCAGTAACATTTAAAGTACAAGGTACAAACCCCAGGTAGCCCCGTGTATATTCTTTCTACAGATGCAGTTTGGAGTATTTACTTGTTAAGGGAAGAGCAGACAGTCCTGAACTACTGAGGACTGACGCTGGATCTCTCTGGGTAAACCACTGTGTTTCTACTCCTGCCTCTCAGCTCCTCCTTGCGGGCTGGGGGCAGCCTGGATGCTCACCTCCCGCTGGCTGTGAGCCAAGCAGTGCAAGCCCACACTTCTCAGGAGTTTTGCATGATGACAAATGCATTACAGTCGTTGGTATTAAACCTGAAATAGCTTAAAGCATGCATGTGACAGAATGCAATAAAGCAGGCTGTGGGTTTCAGGAGCTGTTGGTCAGAGGAGGAGCTGCTTCGAGCCCCTTGCTGGGCGCAAGGGCTGATGCGCCGCAGCATGGGACTCCCACAGCGCTCCCGGGGGGCTGTGCTGGCGGAACTCATGGTGCTGACGTTAGCACAAGGCTTGGATCGCACTGAGGATGAGGGACGTTTGGCAGAGGCCACCAGGAGCTGCAGCCCGATTAGCATCCCCTTTCACTAGCGTGGGTTTGTTTCCTTCTTCAGCAGCATGCCAGCGCGGCGTGGCGCAGCCTCTGCCAGTGCTCAGGGTCCCTCAAGACCATTTCCCTATTTGTGGTCATCCCGGAGCAACCCTGGCTTTCACTCTTCAGTGTGCTGCCTGGATCTTTAAACAGTCCTTCAAAAATAGTCAATTTGTTTCTATAAGGATGAACCAACTAGCTCTTTCAGAGACATCAAATAAATCCATTTCATACATTATTTGTTAACTTCATCAAATAAAGCACAATTTTATGGCTTAAATGTCACTCTCCACAGCTCATTGAGTTCTTAAAAACAGCAGAGAGACTTGCCTGTTTACAGAAGCAAAAATTAGGCAGGCAGCTTTCAGCTAGTGCAGGGAAACTGTTAATTCTTACACTAGGAAGAATCATAAAATATATTCAATGTGGAGAGTGTGCAATTTGACAAAGACAATTTGATTTGTCCATGGCTTTTAAAATATTCATACCACTTTGATGGACTATAGTTTTATAAATATGGATTACCATTAACTGGCACAGGCAGTCGCTGCCTACAGATAGTGTTGCGTGAGGCTTGTTCGGAATGAAGGCGTCCAATAAAAAAAATCATTATCTCTGCCTAAAAACCCTAATCAGTAATGTTTGGTTCATTTGCAGCTCAGAGGTCAGTAATTCACTTTAACTGCTTATGTGTTTGTGTCATTTGGGAGGAAAAGGGTTTCATGGTTTTACTCCTCAGATCTAGAAAGTGCCTCTGGAGCCAGGAGGCAGGCAGGCACCGGAGGAGGGGACGGAGCAGGGGGCAGCCGCGCAGCCCCTGGCCAGGAAGAGGAGACGACAGCAGGGCCAGCGGCAGGGCTGCCCACGCAGCATGGAGCCAGCACAGGAGGCCGTGTCTGGCCCACGTCGAAGCTGGCGAACAGCATGCTGCGAAGGCACAAGAATATGTTGAAAAGTAGGAAAGTCCCTATCCTGGATGAGAAAACGGGAAGTGGCTTGAACTCAGTGAAACTCCTGATACTCAGCTGCAATTTGCCGAAGAAATGCCTCCCTGTTGTGCTCGTGCTGTTTCCACGGCTGCAATGGCCTGGCTCGCCGTGTGAGCACGCCACGCATGGCCTGGTGGTCTCAGTCTCCTGGGAAGAAGTGCGGCGGCGTGCGGCAGGTACAGCAGCAGCTGCAGCGCCAGCAAGACCGAGGGAGCAGCGCGCAGCACCTGCCTACCACGGCGGCAGCTGCGCAACCCCGGCTCCCTGAGCGTTCGTCCAGGCAGCAGCAGGAGGCCTGGGGAAGAGCCGTGCTGGCGGTGGGCTGTGAGCGCGGGGCCATGCTGCACGGTGAGGGACGGGAGGTCCAGCGATAGCGTCTGCGCCGGCACAGCCCAGCAAGGGGTCAAGAAGGACGTGCAGAGAAACTTTACTGCTGCATCTGTCAGAGAGTTAAAGTGGCTCTTTAAGATAAGGAAAAACTAAGAAGTTGATAATAAAACAAATAAAAAAATAGAGCTGAAATCCAAGGAAAACAACTATAAGACTTGATATTGCTTTTGTTGGCTTCAGATCAGAAACGAAGTCTGAGAGTACGGGTAATGAGCATGTTACACACTACTTCAGGCTTGTTGAAGCAATAAACCAAAAGCTAGCATGTTCTTGGCATAAACTGTTTTCTGTACGGTATGTACACAGTCACGCATATGCAAGAAAGCGCTCATGAGTCTAGTAAGCAGCCCGAGAACCAATTCAGCTGAGAAGTGCTTGAGTTGCTAACAGTAATTCAACTTGTGAAGTAGCTTCGGTTCCCAGCCCAAAAGTTTATTCAAGTTAAGAAAACACATCCTCGGATTAAAAAGAGTATTGCACCACTGTCAATTTTCAGACGTTGCCATCAGGAAAAAAAAATTACATTTCAGGCTGACGAGCGACTAATCAAGGCAAGTGAAACGGTGCTGCAATAAATTACTCCACAGCGAAATAAACCACACAAACAGACCGATGATAATAAATGTAAATTATTTCTCTGAAGAAATTTTCTTGGTATATGAGTAATACGAACCATCAGGAAGGAGTCTTCCTTAACATTAATTACAGAAAATGACAAGTGAGCTGATGACTGCGAAGGCTCATTATCTGAGAACATATTCACAACTTTGCAATTTGCGCGAGATGTACTCGGGCTAAATTAATCTCCCTTCTTTGCATGAGCCTCTTCTAATTTTCATGTTATTAACAGGTTTGCAGTATCACTCAGTGCTTGTCACTCTAATCAGGTTTCGGCATGTTCGCAAAAGCGAAGTGTCATTTATAAGGATAAGCCCTCATAATGGCGCTCTCTTTCATGTGGAGAATTCTACAAGGTTGCTTTTAATAAGGTCCTTTAATCATCTCCCTTTGCTCAACTTTTGGCCCCTCTGTTTTTTCATGAAGAGTCATTAAAAGACTTTGAAGTTCATCAGGGATGAAAAATTCACGACATTGTTGCAGGCGGGAGGCGGCGGGGCGCGGGCTGCGGCCGGGCCCGGCCCAGGGCAGGCGGCGGCGCCCCCGGGGTCCCCCTGCCGCCCCCCGGCTCCCCCCGGTACCCCCGGGCTCCCCCGGGCTCCCCCCGGCGCCCCCCGGCTCCCCCCGGCTCCCCCCGGCTCCCGGGGGCCGCGGGGCGGAGGCAGCGGCCGCCCCGGCAGCGCCGCCCGCTCCTCCCAGCCGCGTGCACGCAGCGGCCGCCTCCCTCCTGCTGCCCCCCCTTCTCCTCTCCTCTCCTCCGCTCTTCGTCCTCCGCCTCTCCTCCTCCTCCTCCTAATCAGCAGGCCCGGGGGGGTCGGGGGGGCCGGGGGCGGCCGCCGAGCCCCGTGCCCGCGGGTGCCGGGGGAGCGGCGGTGCTTCGGGGGGAGCGTTAACGGAAGGCGACGCTGCTGCAGGTTTGCGGCGTGGCTGGGCTGCTCGGGGGTTAACCTTCTTCCTCTTCCTTGACTCGGTAACACCGGACTGGTGTTTACGCTGAAGCTTTTGAACGCAATGGAAGGAGGGGGAGCGCTTTATTAAATTTTTGAAATTCATTTAAGCAGGGATAGCGTAATGAATTGCCAGATCTTGTGTGCACGTTGTCCCCGGAAGCAACAATAATTTAGGTGGACATAAACCAATATGTAGATTAAAAATGTTTAAGCCAAGTGTCGTAAAATATACAAAAACATAAGGCAGAATTAACATATCAAACTTCAGCATTATAAGTAATGACGGGTCAGATATAAGGTTATGTCTGCAAAATTGCATTTCAATATAATAAATCCATTCAAACTCTGTCCAGAGACGCAAATTGAATCTATAGACGAAGCAACTGCAATCCATTGAATGTTATGAAGTATTCAAGTGAAAACAATGCATTTAGAAAAGGAAATTGAGTATTTTAAATATACAGGTGCTTGGTACTTCCATATAGCTTTATGCTCGTACAGATTTGTATACACTGCATACACAGCCTACTTTTGACAAAGTCCTCAAAATGATGAATTTCTGATGGAAGACTTGATATAGCAGCAGATCTGTTATGCACCGCTTATCCTGTAACACAAACCATTAATAATAATCACACTTCCCACCGTACCGAGCTCTCTCGTTAGGATTTCAAAGCTTTTGTCACTCCACACGCCCCGGGAGGTGGCAGCGCGCAGCGCTCGGGCGCAGGCGTGCGAGGAGCGGGAGGGCCGGCGCAGCCCTGGCTCCGCTTGGCCCCGCGGCCGCGGGAGCTCCCTGCTCCACCTGCACCCCGCGCCACAGCAGCATTTTGCCTCCCTCCGGTTTCCTTAGCCTAACTGGCCCAAATGCTGGAAACTTCTCGTGGAGTTTCCCTGCCTCCTTCCTCCAGCCCAGACAGAGCAGGAGACACAATGCTAATGAGCGTGGCTGGGATGCTGCGAGCCCCAATATCTAATGAATATTTGATAGAAGCACAGTCCTTCTCTAGCTACATTAATGCATTGCTGAGCATTATTACGGCTAATAATGCACTGCAAGACCGGAGCACAAGACTGGAGCACCGAGCAGCTCACATTTGCTCTGTGGCCTTGGGGAGGAGCAGAGCTGGCCCCGCGCTGCTGCCCCGCAGAGCACGCGGGCAGTGCAGGTACCCAGCTGGGAGAGCCTGGGCAGTGCAGGTACCCTGCCGCAGCACCTGGGCAGTGCGGAGAGGAGGCAGGCAGTGGTGCCCCTCGTGCCTCTGGAGTGCCTCTGGCTGCAGAGGTGGGCAGGACAGCCGTCTCTCCGCCGAGCTCCCGCCAGTCTCCCTGTGGGCTTGCCGTGCTGCTGCCCTGGCCAAGAGGGGACCGGTGCCTTGGGGCCATGGGGCAGCTCGTGTGGCCAGCGGCAGGGGAAGGGAAGCGGGGACCCTTCCCACGCAACTCGCATGGAGCAGGCAGGAATGGGGGAAAGCAACAGGCAACCCCCGCAGCGGGGTGAGGGACGGCTCTGGCGGCAAGGCCTTGCAAATGGAGATTAAAAGGTGCTTTTGGGAGCTCGTGTGATGGGGAACGCAGACTTTAATAGACATGTTCATCTTTCGGCAGTGTGTTTTGCATGTAATAATGTCAGCACACTTCTCATTCTGGCAGAAATTCCACAGATAATTGGAAAGAAGTAAAAATGAAAACATTAGAATTTGCCATGTCATATGTTAACTTTTTATTATTGTATGATGCCAATGGTCCACTGACAGATGCTGTGTTATTAACATTTGATTAAAAATCACTTCAGGTCTAAAGCAGCCTGTTCAGAAGAGAACATCTTGACAAGCCTGGTGGTTTGTGATTGACAATTAATAACATTCTGTGTGTCACAACAGAGATAGTGTGACTTATTGGTGCTGGTGTAATGCAACACTTTTCATCTGAGCTCTTCAAATTGGTATATAGAAATAGGAAGGAAAGAGTCTAATTCAGCTGACTTTGATTACAAACAAAAGAGAGTCCATGCAGGTTTCTCCATCCCCTTCCCCAGAGCAGCCTGGCAGCAGTCAGAGCCCGCAGCCTGCCTGTGCGCAGCAGGGGACAGACTCTGCTTTTGTTACACAAGCATTAGTCTATGCAGGTATAACAGTTCTTTGTAGCAGTAAAAAAAATTAAAAATAATAAAAAAAATCTGCTTATTTAGCAAATTAGAAGGAAATATGATTCACTTTCTTAAATATGAAAATAATTCATATCTGGAAAGATGGTATGTCAGCCCTCTGAGGTTCGGCTGGGGACTCTCCTAATTGCGTACTACTACATGAGATTGGGTGTCTGTCTGTCAATAGTGAAATTTGTTAAAAATATGTAAACTATCTTCTTTGGATAAGGTCTGCAATGTACCATTTTAATTGCCTTTACTCTAGCAAAGGTGAAATTCTCATGAACTTTTATTGTTCTTGACCTACTTGAAATAAAGCTTTAGCAGCATTATTAATTATTAATGGCTGCATTACAGTGAGTAGAAATCTGGGCAGCTCTGTTTAGGAGCAGTCTAGACCCCTGCAAATCCAGCAAACCCCACCCAAGCGAGCCCTTGCCAGCTTTGTTCCATTATTTATTGGGAACGCCTTTCCAAGCACAACGGAGCAACGTGCCCTTTGCTCAGAGGCAGCAAAGAGCCTCGACGACTCCTGCAGAGGAACGGCACCAACACGCTGCCCGCGCAGAAGTCCCAGCCTGCAGGGCTGGACGTGCAGTGCCGCTGGAGGGGACAGAGCCCGGAGCACTCGAGGACACGTTCGTTCTGCTCAGAGGGGTGGCGAGGAGCGCTGGCGGGTCTCGGGGGCTGCGCGGTCGGCCTGCCAAGCCGGTCAGCCACGCAGGGCCCCCTCCCTCCCCGGGCGCTGCCTTCTCCCTGCTGAACTTGGGCCGGGCTTTGCCACGCAGAACAGGGTTACAGCTACAGACTGAAGCAATGCAAACACTTTCCCAGCCCTAATGCAGTAAGCAGGGGAAATAATTACAGATTTCCAAGGTTCAACAGGGAATACTTCTGAGAAATGCGTCCTCCACTGGGAGTTTCATAACCATTTAATCTAATTTTTCTTGATGTTTTGATCTTCCTTTTAAACAAGGCATTTGTCATTAGCTTTCAAGGAGACAAGTTGCTAATACATTACACTCTTAAAAGGCCCACAGTTAGTGTCAATGTCTTCTGATGGCTGTTCACTAACAGCACATGAAAGAATTGCCAGCATCAGTTCCTCTCCACTTGGTTGCAGCAGCGGTGACGGCACCAGCCCCGCCGACGGGGTCGCCTGTCCAGGGGGCAGGAGCCCAGCTCTGCCCACCCGCCCCTTTTTTCCAGGGTGCTTTCATGGTGCTTTCACCATCTCACTTGTGCTTGGATTGTTCTGGGCACTCATGAACATTTCTAAGTGGATATAAAGTGAAGATTTATTAGGAGAAGGACACTTAAGTGAGAATAAATCCTCTACCACAGAAGTCCTGTTCTCCCATGAATTTCACCCCTGAATAGGATGACAGTCTCTGACATCATAGTGGCTGAAGGCAGCTCTGGTTACTAATTAGCTCCAATGAAGAGCATGGAACAGACAGAGCCAAAAGATGGCAGGAGGTGAATTGGAGGAGAGAGGTGCCCGTGCAGAGGTTGCAGGTGTGGTCCTGGTGGTCCCCAACACAGCAGCACCCTGCAGCTGCCTCCTGGCCTGAGACAGCCTGGGGGAAACTGCAGCAGTCGTTGGGAAAGGGGGTTCAGAGCTGGAGGGTGAGGAGAACAACCTGAAGCCAAACCTGAAGCCAGGGCCGTGGGACAAAGACAAGCTGCTGCTTCGGTTTCTTTCCAGAAGGAGGAGGCACAGCCGCGCACTCCAGCCCAAACTGACTGTGGGCACTGCCCTAGCCTGCCACAGGGCACCCACTGCAGGGCAGGGCGGGCAGCTCGTGGGGCACCACAGTGGGCTCTGCACCCTCCGCGTGCTTGGCCACGCTCCAGGAGCACAGCAGGGCAGCGGAAACCTGGTACAGGGACGGGGACATCTGGAGGGACAGGCACCCGTGAACCTGCACACGCACACGAGCCCCGCTGCAGTCGCTTGTGCCCCCTGCGTGCTCTTGTGCCACCTTCCAGAGGGCTTGGGCTGGCAGCGTGCAGGCTACGCCTGCGCCTCTGCCCATCAGAGGCAACCCTTGGGCCGGCCCGGGCTGAGCAGCTGCTGCCCTGGAGGCAGGGTGGGCACAGGGAGGCTGCACATCCTGACGCTGCTGCTCCAGTCCTCAGAGTGGGAGCAAAGCAGATAGAAAAAAGTTTTGTTTTGTCTTTTGTTTTGTTTGTTTGTTTGTTTTTACATCTTGGATGACATAACTTGCATATTGAATAATAATGAAACAATAAATTACAAGAAACTAAACCAGAAGAATATGTATGTGGAGTTTGGAGTGTTTATAAATGAATAAATCATTCATGATCTATAAAGCCGATGTAGCTAAATGCATCATTTACTGAACTTGAAAGCATTTCACAACATATCCACCTCTAACCAGCTGGTTTTAAGGACAGACGTACAACTCCACAGAAATGTCTGTTGATTAGTGGCTCGTGGAGATTTGCAAAAGCCATTCACTACTCTGTTGGTAAGAGAAATAACACATCTTTGATCATTTTCAGTATTAACATCTCCATGCATCTCACGGGGCTGCCCACCTGATTTTCCAGGCAGTTCCTGGGGGCAGCTGGACGGGACAGATCCTGGCTCCTTCAGACACCCGCACACGTCAGAAAATCCACGAGAGGCGCCAGGCGAAGGCAGTCTGAGGCTGCCTTCGGGGGCTCCAGGAGCAGCGCCCCAGTAACTCGGGCAGCTCTGAACCTCCCCTCCCGTTCCTCGCGGTGCAGCCCAGGCGCTGGCGGCGGGGAGAAGGTCACTGCTCTCAGCTTCCCCGTCTCTCACTTCAGGTGGCTGCTTTTATATGCCCCGTGTTGGCTGCTCAGTGCAGAAGCCTAAAAGCTGTTTGATGCCATCTTAGCAGCAATCTTCATGCGTGGAGCATCCTGGCCACTCTTCCAGGTGAAATCCAGGAGGAAGGCAGGCACCTGGGAGGCAAAGATCCATCGCTGCTGCTCTGCGGAAGACCGGAGCCATCAGACAGCCATCACCAATGTATCTGTGCTCTTGGGTCTCGTGGACCTAGAAAGTTTGTTCCGTCCCACGGTACCCCAAGCTGCAAGAGCTGCTCCTGGCATTAATTGTGGAGGAGACCAGAGTGGCCTGGTGCTCCTTGTTTTAATCGCTACACCTGTCATATGGTAATTAATGGGTGCGGGATTTCTTTTGACAGGAATTCAATGGCCTGGAACAGACTTTGTGCCAGTCTTTTGTGCCTCAGGCAAAGTGCTTACTAAGTAATTTTATGGATACCAAGCTCAAACATTTCACAATTAGCACTTTGCTTGCTTTCCTTTGTAAAAGGCAGGGCCTTACCTCTCCCGTTGTGGCTGACAAACCAGCTTCACAAAAGCTTAAGGTGCTCTTTGCCAAGCGCTGTTTTTGCAGGTATCAACCTGTGGAGCAAGCTGGTTCTGAGCAATGGAAATCCCTGCAGTCAGGGGGTGCCCAGGGCCCCCAGGGGATCCTGCCCCAGGAAAGAAACCAGGGGTGGCATCACATCGCTTCCCCCCCCCCAACCTTCTCTTCCCTACCACCCTTGCACTTCTCCCAACACCTTTGATTGCCAGAGATTTGAAGACAACACCAGGCAGGAAAGCAGCTCTGCCTGCAGGAGCAGCAGGCCAGGCAGGACGAGGAGCGGGGCTGCTGGCAGAGACCTCCCCGGGAACCTGCGCAGCGCTGGAAGCAGGGCAGGGCGCGCTCAGCACAGAAATATCTTACAGTAAACAGAATATTGTTTTATATGAAACCATTAAAAAGGTCCCTGAGGGCGGCCCTAAGTATATATTATATTTTACTCTGAATCCCTGTTTTGACTTGACTTTATAACAAAACCATGTTTTCTGTATTTAAGCAGATGCAGTAAAGGAAAGGTCGTGACTGGTGCTGACATGGAAATCTCATTTGGCTCATGGGTCCCCTTAGGGTCTTTATGCTGTGTGGTACTTTAAACATATTTCAAAGTACAACACTAAATGTCACCCTTTAATAGACAGAGGCATTCCGAGTGTTTCTTGAATTTCCTTGGAAAGTGCTTTCCTGAAGCCAGTGGCTCGGTGATGGTGTGGTTTATGCCCTGGTGCAGCAGGGAAGGTTCCGTCAGAGCCGAGCAGTGGCACTGCCCTGCCTGCAGTGAGAGGCACATCTGCTCACCCCACCTGGACGTTCAGGCCTGGCACTGGCTTTTTACAATAGCTGAGAATCAGGAAGAATTGCAGAAAAAAAAAAAAAAAAAGAAAAAGAAAAGAAAAAAAATTATTTTTTCACATATTTAGCATATTTTAAATTAATTTCCTTCTTTCCCTTTCCTCTTCCTATTTTTCACACTTGTTCAGCAGCTCTTTTGGGACCTTAAATAGTTAATTTGACTTTTTTAAAGTGCTTAAGGTCTAACAGAATCTTTACAAGTCACTACAGCCTGGTCCTCAATCCTGAAGTATCTTGAAAGAGCAGATAGATCTTACTCTGCTGCCAGCCTCAATATACAATGAAGATGAGCAGCTAGCCAGATGGCCTGGAAATTTATTTTATTTCCAGAGAATTCATTTGGTTAATTTCTTCAACAAATAAGAAATTTACTGAAGAAAATCAGAGGGATTAACACTGGTGAGGAAGAACTGAACTGCCTTAAAGTAGCTACAGCTCTGAAAAAAAACAGCTTCATTACAACAGCAAGATTGGGCTTTATTTGAAAATGAACGTTTTCATTTACAGCTTATCCTACAAGAGGGAGGGGCAGAAATGTTCCGTAAAGTCTGAGAGGTGAATCCCTGCTCAGCTGCACGCACCATCTGGGCTGATCCCAGTCAAATATCAGTTCCTTGTTTGTGCTCCATCACGATGAGTATTTCCAGTTTTACAGTTCAGGCAAAGGAAATCCAAAGAAACCACGTGCATCCAATTCTGGCTCTTGGAAGGGTCATTACCATGGCGCTTCTGCAACCAGCCTGGACAGGGAATCATCAGGATCCTGTCCTTGGCTCTCCACAGGGCTAAGATTTATGGTCAGTTTATGCTGTGTGTAGTGTATGCAAGCTTATTTTTCTCTTAGCTGCTATAAAAATTAAAGATTTAGGTATATACTGCAAAAGGTACTACCAATTTTATGTACTGGCATTTCTCTCCCATGATCAGGGTATAAATCCAGCTTTTTCAGCATGTCTATAAATTACTCTTATCAACAGGGCAGTTACAGGTCAACTAAGCAAAGCCAGATAAACCTTTTGTAAGTTCTCACTATTGTTATCATAAACCTCTCAAACACTTTAGGGCTGCTTTGTTGCGTGTCCTCACTTACAATCAAACGTGTCTTCTCCAAAGCTGTCGGAAAGGTCTCTTCTAATAACATTTTCTTACTTCTGAATATTTACCAGTGCTTTTTAGTTAATTGGTGGCAGTCTGCTTGGAAATTGATTCTGCCAAAGAGCCGCGTGCTGGCTGCTCAGTAGCTGATGCGACACTCATTCAATTTGAGTTTGAAAAGCACTTCTGGAATTTCATCTGTTAATTCTGTTCTCAGAGCGAGGCAGTGGTTGCCTGCACATACGTACAAGCATTATTGCTGTCAGGATGTCCCTGTAAATAGCCAATTTTTGTCTTATGAGAAGGATCCCAAGAAAACTAAAGGACTTATCATGGAAAGCAGGAAAACTTTAATGTACCTGCCCAAAGAGGGACACTGGTTACCGACTTCTCTCCAGATTCACACACTGAAACCCATAAGGCACGGTAAGTGCGAGCAGCCTCACCATAACAGAGCCACTTCTCCCCAGGTCCCAGGTACGAGCCAGGCTCCCCGTGTGAGCCGCATCCCCTCTCCAAGCAGCACCAAGGGGCAGGACCCTCCTGCTTGCACTGTCCTGCTCGCTCAGAGGCCACCGTGCTAGAAGCGCTTCCTTGTGGCACGGCCACCAGTGCCCAGAATGCTTGTTGCGAGTAGGGCAAATAGGATTTGTACCTATATGGTTCTGCAGTTTTCAGAAGACAAGTTACAACAAAAAAAGTTAATGTGACAGTCACCAGAGGTGAGGTAGCTTTAGGTCAACATCCAATGCTTCCAAACCAGTCCAACAGCATCACTGCACATTTTCCCCTCTACTTTTCATCCTATCAGTCCTCGCAAATATCTCATTTACTGTGATCATTGTGAAAAACAATATTTTTGTAGTGTAAATGGAAGCAAATATTTGAAGTCACATGGTGCTTTCTTTGCATTAATTAGCAATTTACTGAACAAATATTGCTGTGTAAACCAACAATCAGTATCTTGTAATTAAAAGCCTGTTCATGTTTATCTGTAATCTTTCCCTCAAGATAAAAACCCTCTGAAAACCAGCCTACAGATGTTTCCAAAATAAGTAAAATAGTCTGATGATTCGGACCATGTACATAGATGACGAAGATCACTCTAACATTTTTAAGCCTCTGTCTGGACAGGGATGAAGACAGTGAAAAGCAGCGCGTGGGGGCATTGGCCAGCTTTCCCCCCCTCTAGTGTGGGTTTAGGGCTGCAGAAACTTCGTCGACGGCCCTGCCTTTATGCCAGCTGGGTGCTGAGCAGCGCTGCTCTGCCAATACGCCCTGAGCTGGAAAAACCAGAGAGCCCGAGGTACATGTATAGTCAACACTAATACAAGCTCCATGCATGCGGGCAAATCCCCTGAACATTTGCAAATACATCCGTGCCCTGCGTACTCAAGCAGCTGCATTTTTAATAAGCCACCGTGCTCTTTTCAAGGGGTTAACTTTTGAAGATACTTCTACAGTTCCACACTGAATTCTCCCCAGTGGAAAAAATTCTAATCTCCATTAATATTTAAAAATGAAAGCACTGTATTCTCGGTAGAATACCAGACACAAGGACAAATTAATCTCTGGGGTAACCATTGAACTCAGTCGCATTACACTAAAGATACGATTCTCCAGTTCCTTCTGCTGATTAAAAGTGAGGCTAAAGACCAGGACTTGTGGGCCTGTCCCTGATGCGTTCCTTACTCAGAACGCCTCAAACAATTTCTGGGAACAGTTCGTTTGCAGATGTTTGCCTGGCAGTTCGTCACCTGTGCCACACCTGATGTGGAGCTGCTGGCCGAGCCCCGCGCTGCCGCCCACCCCGCAGGCTCCTGCCTTGCAGGTGTCAGCACCTTCACCAAGGGCGGCGGGCGCAAAGCCAAATATTTTCTAAGCAGTTATGGCTTTTTATTTTCTAAGCAGTTATGGCTTTTTATTTTTTAAGCAGTTATGTTTTTTCAGCCGTTCATTTTTGAAGGCCAAGCCATGGCTAACACCAGTGCCATGCATCTTGCTCTCCAGGACGTTTCCTGGCTGATGGGAACCCACTCCACTGCTGTGGCAGCCTGAGTGCTCAGTACCTAGCAGGGATCTCGACAGGAAAATTCACAGCAGGTGTGTGTGTGTGCATACGATCCAATGGGGGGCTTTCAAACAGTATCATGTAAAAAACATTATTGCCATAATAATGTTAGCAGGAAGATATTTAGTTCTGCTGGAAAATAAAAGTCAGCCATTAGCTGGTAAAGGAGCTGGGACTGTCCCCCCACACGTCCCTTTCCCCACTCGGCCCCGGTTGCTGACTACCTGCCTCTGCCAGCCTGGGCAGCCAGGAACCCCTGCTGAGGGCTGCCACATGTGGGCATGTGGATGAGAAATCCAACTTCTTTAAGTGTTAGTAAGAAATACTTCCTAAATATTTATAAACATAGCCCTCTATCTTTTTACACTAACAGATATTTTGCAGAGTTCTCAGGCGTTCATGCACCTGTGCGATAGCCTTTAGTGGGGATTTCCCCAGCTTTCCAAGGTATGAGCCCCGCTCAGTTCACAGAAACACCTCAGAGACCTTAGCAAAGGAGCAACCACCACCTGAGGGCTGAAACCACCACCTGAGGGCTGAAAGGGTTTCTGTTCCATCTCAGGGGATTGTTCTCTCCAGCGCTCACGCACAGAACTGTATTCACTCTAGCTCTTATACACCAAAAATGCCCCACCATTATAAAAAGGTGGAGCTTTGATTTAAAAGTGTCTGCTTAAATTGTAAGCAAAATATTCCAAAGGCATAGCACAGTGAGAGGTGTTTGGATTCAGGACTTACTCTGTTCCTGTTCAAAGGAAGGTATGCTCCATTTGTTTGTGCTTGTACAATTAAGGAAATACCTTCTCTAAAACAGTTTCATATTATTTTCCAATGCAGGATCTCCATCCCTGCACTTAGTTATCGATAGCTGTTTCCCCGTCACAACTTTTCTCATAGGGTACTCACATTCTACCAGTTAATGTTTTGCAGAGTCAAACCATAAAATTGCTACATTCGGTAGAAGTCATACATCAATAAAAATAAAAATTTGAGTCTAGTCCCATTTTGTATTTAACCCATTTCCTATTGGCAAAGCTTGCAAAGATCTTTAGCCTCCAGATTTCCCCTGGTCAAACAGCATAAGGTCTGAGTGGCATTAAATATCACTTTTGCATTACACACATTTTTCTTTCATATAGAGTGTCATAAGTGGATAAAAACCCTGATATTCTAGGTACCTAAAGCACAACACAGCTTCTACTGAAGGGACCTTTAGGGATAAGAGGCTAGTGCACTGTTAAAGATTAAAACCCAGCCGTCTGCTTTTATGCTTGAGAGTCCTTCGCAACTCCCTGGTGACATCACATTCATCTCACTGTATTTGAAAAATGCATTTAAATGTCAAAACTAAAGTACCCAAACAATGGCTCCTTAGCACACTAACTGTTAACACATTGCTTAGCCAAACGCCTTCCTCAAGACATATGGGACCGGCTTTATCCATAAAATATACCACAAGAAACACACAAAGTCCCAGAGGAAATAAATACTCTGCTGTACTCTGACCTGGTTTTTCCTCCCAAAACGCACTCATGAAGACATGTTTCACTGCAGGAGTGGACATCAATTTCAAATACCTTTCTGCAACATTGCACCTTTGTATGGCTGAAGAGATCTTCTCCAGGCTGAAGCTGCAGGGCTGAGGTTTCCAGAAGGGATGGATTCATGAGAAGGGCTTGGGTTGACTCCACTGCCAAGCCCAGTTCTGTCAGGAGCAGGGGGCCCTATGGGAAAAAGAAAGCAGAAGTTTCTGATAGCCAACCCGTATCGTCTCCCACCCTGCGAGTGTTTCGCATCCAGCTGTAGGTGGCCTGCACATACCTGAACCAGGTCCCCTCCGTGCTCGCGCGCCCTGCCTACAGCCCCAGCAGGCCCCCCTGCTGCTGGGGTACAGCCCCGGGCAACCTCTGCCGCCCTCCCTGCTGGCCCTGCTTTGAGCACGAGGTCAGACCAGAGACTTCCTGAGTCCCTTCCAGTCTGAGCTAACCTATGATCTCTCTTGCTACCACACAAGCTGTTCCAGGGATATCTCAAGGTTTACATTTGGTTTGGCTTTAGTGCTATGCTCTCTCAGCCCAGCACCTCCCCGAACTGATACAGTTGCTACTGATTGCAGGTAAGGCAAAGACCTTGGTGCTGCGCGTGAGCCGCACAATGTTGATGAACTGCCAAGCGCCACGGCATCTCTCTGATAGCAATGCAGAGAATTGCCATCGAGCATTCTCCTACCAGCAGCTCAGAAGTATTCGCGAATGGGGCCAAGCCTCTCAGCAGGACTTTGGTGGGTATGTCCCCGGTGAGTTCAGACTTGGATATGTGGTTACCTCCAGGGCCACACACAGCGTATGCTTCATCCCAATTGAAATAAAAGTGTTCAGATCAATGAATGCAGTAATTTACTTCAGACAGACCTAATCAGAGCAAGGCAAAAGAGAGGCAACTTTGCAAAATGCAAATGAACTTGACGTCAGAGATGCAGGTAATGGGAATTCAATGGCTGTCTGTGTACAGAGCAGCAGAAACATTAGCTGCCCTTAATTCCAGCTGCTTGAGTAGGGATGTCGGTGGCAGGTAGGAGAGGAAACAGGCTCCTCTTTTATTGAGTGAGAACAGAATGCTCAGCTTGGAGGTTCCTTAAAAGCCCTCTGCCCTGCCCACCTCTCCCCGAGGGCTATCTAAAGCTCTGCTCACCCAGCACCCCAGGGGCGTCAAGCTGCTGAGATTTCTCTTCTCCCTGGACAGGTCCCAGTGCTCTGAAAACACAAGATAAAGCTCAGCAAGGCCGCCCTCAGTCCGACGGGGAAACAGAAACTGCTCACAGCCAGTAGCTCCTACTGGGGTGGAAGAGCCAACAGCCATGGGGCTGTGGAAGGGCAGAGGTGGAAAACAACTTTCTTAACTGATGAGGCTTGCCTCCAAGTAGCATGAACACCATTTTCCTCTGCTCAGTAACAAACTGCTGCAAAGCCACTCATGCAGCTGGCTTGGCACTGAGTGAGCATCCTGTAGTGGGCAGGGCAGGATCAGGACTCACAAACCAGTCTGTAAAGGACTGTGCTGATTTTTGCTGCATTTTAGGCTCTGAAGAGAAGCATCACACCTTCAGACCAACTCAAGGCATTTGTGCTTCCCCACTTAGGGACCCCATGCCAGGGTGCCCCGTCCAGCGCAGGGCATTTCTGCAGGGTGAGTGCAGCCCCAGGCAGCTCTGCAGGGAGGCAGCTGGGTTCGGGGGGCTGGCGAGGGGCTCCGACACCAGGGAGTCCTCGTATCGTGAGAACATCGCAGTGACTACTGGGGAGGGCCGGCCCTTGATCAGAGCTGGCAGCTGGGAACCACAGAGCAGCCATGGAAAGGAGTGAAGCCTGTGACCAGTTTGCTGGGAGAAGCCCCGTTTTCTTTTGGCAGTTTGGAAATGAAGCAAGGGGAAGCTGTGCTCGTGCCATGGCACTGATACTGCAGAGGAAGTACTGGCTCTTTTTCAGAGAAAAGCAGTTAGGTCTTCATAATGGACTGCAACTTTCTAGAATAATTTAATTTTTTCCTACTGTTACGATGCCAGAATTTCAATCAGACAAAACTGTATAATGGATTTCTTTTGCTGGGCATGTTACATAAATTGCATATTCAAGTACTATAAAATATTTGTAACAGACAGGTACTTTTCTAAATTGGGTCTGACAGTAAGCAATAGTGACTGGAATATTTATGTGATGGCACCTATGTAATGAGGCAAAATACAGGGTGTGAGACTGTGAAAATGCCAGCAGGAATCCCATACAGCAGCTTCCAGCTTTTCTCCCCTGCTGCACTGGGATCCCAGACCAAACAACGGCTGTCATCGGATAGTTTTGGCAAAGCCCATCAAAGTCTCACCAAAATCTAGAACAGTTTTTTGGGTTCCAGTAGCTGTCCCAGGTACAGGAGCTGTCATTGTGCCTCTGTAGGCTGGGGCAGCAGGCGAGCCCTGCCAAGGGCTGCCTCAGGTGCATTTCCTGCATTTGGGTGCCCTCACAGCAGGGGTACCGGGAAAAACCCTTCCCTTCTCTGCTGTGGGCATCCTCAAAAACACATCAGCCAAGCACCCTGGCTCCTCCAGGTGATTGACTGTGCAGTGCCAAGAGCAGCTCCTGGCGCGGCCTTGCTGCTGCAATCCGTCACCACCCGGAGCCCGACTGGTGCTGCACAGCCCAGCCTCTGCAGAGACACCGGCACTCTGCCTGCAGGAGAGGCTGGGCCTTTGTCCCAAGTCCTTTGGCACTGGGAGGCAGGTTGCGCTGTGGCCAGCAGCCCCCAGGCTGGCTCCGAGCAGCTGGAAGGATGTTCTTGCCCATACCGCTGCCCCCAGCACTCACCCGAGGACTTGCTCCATTGCCAGAGCCTCCCTGAGACTAAACACTCCTTTCACTAACATTTTCTTGACAATCACAGTTGGCGGGTCTGTATTTAGCCTTTTTACAATTAAAATATTGTATTGATACAAATAGGCTCTGGCAGCCGCTTCAAGAGGTTTTTAATTGAATGATTATTGTATTAAATAACTGTTTTTAATGGAGCATGAACTTGCTTAAACAGTGACTGCGGAGCTATCGAGGTTCCAGAGAATTTCTCAGGTATTTCCAGCTTCTCACCAATAAATATTTATGTCACGGCAGCAGCAGGATTTCCTGGCTGGCAAGGTGGATGCTCCCAGCCACAGGGAGCGCAGCCCTGGGCCGAGCAGGAGCGCTGCAGGTTGTGGCTCCGTGGGACCCACGACCCCCCCACAAGGGTCTGAAGCCAAACCATCGCCTCGCTGCCGGCCACCTGCCCCCTCCACAAGGGCATCACAGCAGAGACCTGCCACAGGATTACAGTGTGCTGCCCTTGGCATAACGCCAGTTTCCAGTGGACAAACTCCTCCACTTGGAGCTGTTTTATGACAGCTGCCCGCAGGAGCCAGGCAGCTGGATGCGCAGCGCGCCGGCCAAGGGAGAGCCGTGCCGGGTGCTGATGCCCGTGGGCAGCGGGAGCCCCCGGGCTCAGTGCCGGCCTCCTTGCAGAGGCTGCCGCAGGGGCGTGAGTGCTGGGTGGGCAGCAGGACGAAGGGAAAGGAAAGCCAGACCTCGCTAACCCTTATCACAGGGCAGCTGCAGCAAAGGCACGCCGAGATGCGGTTGAGCCACGGGGCCCTGACACCCCCTGAGCCACAGCCTAGGGAGAGCACAGCATCTGCTTGTCACTAAAACCTCTGTGGTACAGACACCTCGGTCTATCTCGCTTCAACAATAGCTCACGTCAATTCATATTACACATGAACAGCAGAAGCAAACATGAAGATGAACCCTCCGGAAAAGGCTTGCACAGTTCTTCAGCATGAGCAGGATTAATCACATAATAATTACCATACCAAGTGATAATACTTGCGTCAGATCAGCCTTGTCTCCCCAGCTCCCAGGCAGAAGGGACCTATTGAAAGCAGGGGAAACAACGGTTGTGGTACATCCTTGCATGAACAGCAACACCCCCTTCTCTCCCCCCTTAAATCATCGCTTGCATTAAGTCCAGATTTCATGATTTATCAAATCAGGAAGCAAGGCACCAAGCCAGCAGACCCACGAGCCCTGTGAAGGGCTCAGCCTTCCCTTTAACCTTCTGCTTCTGCTTCCAGCAGTGCCTTTCCAGCTGCGTCTACCACAGCTTCTGAGCAAGGGCTCCTTTTGTCTGCGGTGCTAAAGCACTACAAAACACAGCCAAATATGCCAAGACCCAGTAGCAGGACCTACAGGACATGTTTGACCAGCAGCACGGTGTCACTCCTCTGGGATTTCACACCAGCACATCTCGGGTGAGCCACAAAGCTCCCGGCAATAAAATCTCACTGCAGAGCAAAAGAGGACCCACTTGCACACACCAAGCTCTGCGTCTACTCAGCGCCTGGATGTTGCTGGCAAAGCCACAAGAGAGAGGAGGACGTGGCTGGTACCCCACCAACCCGCCGGCAGGAGGGAGAAGCCCTCCCCTGCTGCGGTGGCCGCCGCGAGCCTCACTTCTGCACGCCGACGAACGCTCAATTACTCTCCCAGTTCATGCGGCTGCATACAACGTGCACTATTGGCTTATTGCCTCCATTAAGGCTCCAATAACTTAACAACAGATCAATAAACCATTATCACCCTCTGGCTTTGAAAAGCCAGTCACCCCAAATCCACCCAGCTCCGATAAGTCCAGTTTCTCATCACCAAAAGGCAGAGGCGATTTGTTAAAGCAAGGCGCTGTCAGAGCATCCTGTGCTCTGGGGGGGCGAAGGGCTCCCTCCCGCCCACCTGCATCCCAGCACCCTGCACCCCCGCCTGGAGCCAGCAAACCCCAAGGCTCGGGCCCGCCGGCCCCGCTGTGAGAAGCACGCCGCAGCCCTGCCCTGTCCCCAGGCCCGCAGCCCCCAGCAGGCTCCCCACGGACCCCCCCCGGCTTTGCCACGCCACCTGACGCCCTCTCCTACTGGTTTCCGTAAGAAAAGTCAATATTGTTACTTTAGCATTTAAACACCTGTATGGTTCTCACTTCTAAGAGTAAATTTGCAATTTGAAGTGTTAACAATTTATATTACTAAAAACTTAAATTAATTCAGCAATTTTCAATAAATCACATGCAGCTCAATAATAAGAATACCTTTTCTACATTTGGATTCCTTCCATTACTGTTCCTGTTCATCTTGTGAATAAAACAGCTTTCTAAAAACAGTGCTATTTAAAAGTATTTTCTGAAAAGTGATATTGAATTGATACATTAGAGGAGAAAGTTAAGTTCCCTTTGTAAGAATCATACACTTCCTTAACAAAGAAAGTTGTCTCTGAATGCAGTAATTTAGTCCTGAAAAAAGTGACAAACAAATAATTCCAACTAAACTAGAGAAAGAAAAGAAGTGACTTTTAATTATATAATCTTTTGATGAATTTATTTCTGACAGTTTTATAGGCTGACAAGAGAAAGTATTTTATATGCAAAAAACATTATTCACTCTCAGCTGTTAAAGCATAAAAATTGTCAGATGATTTTAATACAGTTTTAAGTTTAATGTTTATTGTCAGAAAAAAGTCCACAGCAATTACCAAGTCACATGGACCTTAATTCTTTGCATTTCTGACAGCAAAAACAATAAAATATGTTTTTGCCCAAACCTTTTACTGTACGGATTTATGAGGTTTAAAAGACAGCTGTTTTTCTTTTTCTTTTCTTTTTTTTTTTTTTAAAGGAACCAAACTTCTAGTGATTTTCCAGCATGAGACAATCACTTATCTTAACATGAGCAATTATTAGATAAGGCTCTGTACCTACCCCTGAGTGCATAGTTCAGACTTCTGTACAAATAAATACGCTTCCTCTCCATAGCCATCTAAATTAAAACAGTTTTGTTAAAAGAAAAGTTTTACTTCATAGCTGGCAGTCCTTTCCCCAAACCGTGCTCTTCTGCAGAATGAGGCAATTTAATTCACACCAATTTTCATCTGTCCCAAATCCTTTGGAGGTTCAAATATTTCTCAAGGAGATCGAGGACAACATTAAAACCTAACTTCTCTTATTTACCAGTGATGAGATTCTCTTGCATGTAAGGGGTTTTGAAAATGATCTCTGCAGCTTACTCCTGTAGATCTGGGATTCCACGGTAAGAAGCAACCCTACTTACATACCCGTGTGCAGGATTTTAGAAGCAGCTCCTCTTTTTCTCTTCCAGAATACTGTCAGAAACACCAAAGCGTTGTCCCCTCTGTGGTGACAGAGGTGCTGAAAAGAGGACTTTGCAGCTGAGGTTTCACCAGATGCTTTCAGTGTGCCCCGCTAATTCTATGGGGCTTGCTTTATTTTGCCTATTGGAAAGGTTGGGCTCACAAAAGGCATAGTGTGGCCTGCAAAGGTTGTGAAATGGTACATAACTAATGATTTTTAATATCAGAATAATGAAGCCAAGCTGAGAAATATTAATCTTTAAAAAAAATGTAAAGAACTACAGCTCTGTTTCCATGGCAAACCACATTTTGCACATTATCTATCAAGCGGGGATTACGGTGGCATGGTAAATAGAAGGGGTAAATACAAGAGAGAGGCACTGCGTCTCCGTCTGCAGAAATCAGCGGCGCTGCCAGCGTGCAAGTGTAGCAGCATTCTCTACAGCTGACAGCCGGCCTCACCAAAATGGCAAGGTTTCCACCCAACCTCCCCAACCCCTGGAGGCCCCACTGTGCCTCAGCCCCAGCTCCCCATGAAACCCCTGGCCTAGGGCTCAGCACCTCGCTGCAACAAGCAGTTGACTAACAGGGGTTTCTCTACATCTGAGTTTATTTCTTGTCCTCGTATGGGAGGTTTTAGAATTTGCTGTCACAGCAGCAGCAGCTGCCTCATCTTTGCTTTGAAACACCCGTTTGCTGCAGCTGCTCTCCCGTGAGACATACTGAACTGCTGCCTTTGCTGAAGGGCACCTTGAATGCAGCTGCAGCCCCTCCAGGCACTGCTGCGCCCTCCTCGGGGCGGGGGCTGCTGCACCCTCCCGGGGAGCTGGGAGGTGGTGGGGAGCCCACAGCCTCGGTCCCAGCCGGAGCAACGCTGCCATGTACCTGAGGAGCCAGCTCTTGCACCCCATGGCACTCGCCCCCACCAGCAAAGGAACAAGGAAAAATCCCACCCCAAGATTTTGCAAACTTCCTCGAGTTTGCAAAACCCTGCTATAAATAGACCCCTAATAGGACACTGTAATGGGATACAATTTATTTCCACATCTGATGGGCTGACCTTCATCATCACTCGAGGCTCTACTTGTCATGAATTATGGGCAATTCACTCACTAGTGGAAATAAATTGTATTACCAGTGCTCAGCATCGTGTCCTCTGCACGGCACACACAGATGGACAACAGCTCTTTGCCAGCGCTGTCAGGAACTCGCTTCCTCCCATACTGGTGCAAAATCCTCCTTTGGGGAGCCACTCGGCAGCTATTCGACCAGACAGGTTTCATGAGCCAGCTCAGGAGGTGCAGGACGGCAGCAGCCGCCCCGCGCACAGCCTGGGGCTGCACGCAGCATCACCGCACCTCCAGGGCAGCGCTGGCCGAGCTGCCGCTGGCCTCCTGGCTTCCAGTGCTGTGGCACAGAATCATCGTCCCTTTTTCAAAGGGGATTATAGGGCTTCATGGGGATTAGACTTAGCAATCTGGGCCCTGTGCCCCCCAGAACACCATCTGCCCCTGGCTCCTGCCTTGCTCCACCCTACCAAGCCCTCCACACAGGTGACAAGTGAACAGGAATCTTGAAGAGCAGTCATACCATTAATCAAGCACAATTAAGACCAATATAAACAAAAGCATTTAATGCTGAGCAGAGCCATGGCGATGTTAAAAATGGAGGCTGGCATGGCAAGCTGCGCTGACCCCAGGTAGCAGAGCCCGTGTGCCAGCCTGCCCCCCCAGCATCCCCCTCGTGTTTCAGCATCGCGTGTCGGCATACGCTGGGCAGTGGGGCAAACAGGGCGCAGCTCCCAGAGCCTGGACACTCACACCATCAGTCCCAGGCCCTGTGCTGCCCCGGTCCCCACACACCTCCAGCCGCCAACACAAGTTTGACGTTTTGCACGGGCGTGTTGGTGGCAGCAGTTTCAGAGCAAGCCTAATGGATGCATTCAGGCTTGTGATTAAGCATGAGCCTACGGGTACACAGCAGTGAGCTGCTGTGCTTAAGGCCGTTTGTTCAGCAGATCGCTGAACAGGTCGCTACGGCCCTGCTGGAAATAGAAGCACCAGCACAGGACCGTGGTGCACCAAGGGCTTGGTGGGCAGCGCTGTGCTGCGACTCCACGCTGCTTCCCAGCGGTTAGCAGCACGGAAAGGGCAAAGATGGGCCACGTGGGTGTGGGCAGGAAACAAGAGAGGTGCTCTGGAAAAACTGCCCTATGGACCCACAGCCACGCAGATGGATAAAGGCCACAAATCTCAAGTTTGAGACACGAGGATGCAAGCAGTGTAACAATGCTTGGAAGCCAGCACAACGATTTCTTAAAATAAACCCTTTTCTTCCTTTGCTCTTTAACAGGCAAGTGTGGAACATGGAACAAAATTGGGTTTCATGCAGAAAAGCTCCAGCACGCAGCTGGGCCGGGGGAGCAGGGTAGGAGCCGCCCCCCACTCGTGGTGCTGCTGCGGAGGCGCGAGCAGCCCCGGTGCACACGCAGCGCCATGCCTCTGCCGAGCTGTCAGCGGGCTGGGAGTTATTGCCAAGTTCTGTATTTATAATGTGCTTGCCCATGCATACACAATAAAGGATTTCTTGAGCTATGTGGTGATGAGCTCCTGTGTAGCTCAGATTAGAGAAGAGCTTGCGGTTAGTATTATGCAAGGCACACATGAAGCAGGAATTCATTATTTCATGCTAGAAATTCTGTACCTGGAATTCTCCTTAAAAAGGAAAGAGCAGCTCAAGCTTGCCAAAGAGCAGCAATCCCCTTGCTCCCCACGAATGTTTCCAGCCCCTCTTTCTCCCAGCAAAGCCCCATCCCTGCCTGCAAGAGCACAAGTGGTCAGCCTGCACCACAACAGCTCATTAAAGGCAGCAGCAAATATCACGGTTTATCAACAAATCATCAAGGCCCAGACCAAGAAGTGGCCAAACATGAGGTAAGTTATAATCCACAAGATCAAAGAACAAGCCACCCACTACCAGGAGACACTCCGGGCCCTGCCAGGGGGGCAGGAGCAGAGCAGAGCTGCCCTCCCACCAGGACCCCGCAGGCCACCAGGGCCATCCCTTGTGAGCACCCTGCATGAAGAACACTCTGAACTTTGAGGGCTTCGGCTCCCATAGCTTGGCTTCCCAGTACCAATTTGTTATTGAGCTGGCAGCTTTATAATTAGCTGAGAGGAATTTGCTGTTCTGTTTCCTCTTGGATTCACACAGGTGAGCTCTCACAAGAAACTTCCCTTCCCTTGCCAGCTAATGAACTTAGCTGCTCCCCGAAGACTGAGTCCCTTCTCCAGGTCTGAAAATACACTGAGGATTGGCTACAGCAAGTAATACATCAGCATTCTTCAGCCACTCTGGCTTGTTTGTAAATAAATTAAGTGACAGAAATGCCTTCTGCTTCTCCTGATGTAGGCACAGAAATAATCTCTGCAAGCCAGTGGTTCAGAGCTCCTTCCTCAAGCCATGGAAGAATGTCAGTGCTTCTCTGCTGCTTGAGTCAAGCCAGCTAGCACTTAGATGACTGATGTGCTCTTGCTGCTAACACCTAGGCAGTAAATCAAGAATTAGCCTACATGAAGTCTAAAAGGAAAAAGATTCATTAAAAGTTGAGCCGCAGAGGAAAGCAAGTTTTGTTCTGTAGTTCAACATAGGCATATTGGAAGGAGGATCAGAACTGCAGCAGCAGAGGAGTCCAGAGACTGAATGCTTTTCCTACACTGATGCAAGAAAACTGAGTCTATCCTCCCTAAACCTAAGCGCTGTCTTTTCTCCTGAAAGTTACCCAAGGCACGGATTTCACAAAACACCTAGCTACATTTAACCTTTATGACTCTTTTTTTCCCCTATGGACTAGCTAGAGCTTAAAGGAGATCTAAAATCCGGAAGAGACTTTGCCCTTTTGTCAGCACCATGCAGTTACTAGGAGCCCCCAGGAACACAATCAGCTCCAGCTCCCCCCACACACCTCACCCCCAACATGCAGGGCACCCCCTCAGCCCCACACTTATGGGGCTGACCCCACATCAGGGTAGGGCTTCTGAGTCAAAAGGCCTCACGGCTGCCCAGCTGGGTGATGGCTGCTGAGCACCCTCCTAGGTAGGCAGCTGTGTGCTCCGGGGGCCAGCAGCGCTGGAAGCAGGGGGCTGGGGCTGGAGGGTTGAACGGAGACTGCTCTAAGTCTCTTGCAAAGCTTTCTAGGCTAGGAGGTCCTGCTGCAAAGCAAGCGTATGATGTTTTCCAGTGGGTAGAGGTTTAGAGGATAATATATACTAAACGCTTGTTTCTCTTTCTGTCTTGTAACTGTGTAGCATCAGCTTCTTCTTGCGCTATGCTAGCATAGTCTAGAAGCAGCCAAAATCGTTCAGCTGCAGCCATCAGGGTTTTGTGGGGTGCAGGTAAAGGAGGTAATGGAGGTGTTCTCAGTGTGCTATGAAAAGAGAATCTTTTTCTCCCAATACTGTGGCTCTCTTCCAGCCCCTCTATAGCTGAGATATGCCCTGAGAGGCTTGTGGAGCCCTTTATGGACTTTTTTTCTAGCTTCTTCTCAAGGAGAATGAAGGTCCTGACCTCTTTTCCTGGCTGCCTGAAATGATCCTTTTCCATAGCTCTTCCTCTCTCTTTGAGAGGTACATGAGCACTTAACTATCTTCTTTTTAGTGTTGGCTCTAAAACAAGCTTTCCTGTTTTTTTTCTTTGTATATAGCCCTAGTATGTAACTTGCTTTATGAAACATGGGCAATTTCCTAGAAAAAAAGGCCACTCCTATGAGAAGGTATAGGAGAGTCCCAATGGCTAAGCAAGAGACTCCGAGAAACTTCTGAGTGCACGTTTTAAAATCAAAGCTTGGGGATGCAAAGAAGCATTGTAAGCAGGTGCATTATGCCTCTTTGTGCATAATGCTTTTTTTTTTTTTTTGGTAGCTGCTGTGGACACCCTCCCTTCCCTTGAGTCAGACGGCTCAAAATAGATGAGTGCCCCGTGTCTTTGATGCCGAGAGCTTCCTTTGGTTGAAATCACTTTAGTTCAAATAGACTGAAAATACCAGCTTATTTTTAATAATACATCATTATTAAAATGCTTATAGGACAAAAATCTGTCACTCTTCTTAATTATTTCTGCAGCAACTCAGTGTATGTTTTTCAAACAGTAAGGTACTACAAGGGTATTTTTCCTGTCTTCCTAGCTGCAGATGCATAGAGAATCCTAATTAAAACCTTTAAGTCTCATTCCATTTACAAGAAGGAGTGTATCATTTTTCTTTTAGCTTTTTTAATACAGGGTCTCAATGCCCATTACAAAAATTCCAATGCATCTTTGAAGTTAGCAGCTAATTATATTTCTCCAAGTTATATATCTGGAGTTCTAGAAGTGGGGAAAGGCAATTACTTTTTTTCTCATTTAGCATAACAATCTCCAAAGCTTTATTGGAGCTCCAGTGAGTCATGCTATAGATCAGAGCCCAGGCTGGGAAGAGGAGGAATTTGGGGGTAAGGCAGGATGCTTACTCAGCTCTTCCTGGCTTCTTCCCTTGTTAGTATGCCATCCCCACCAGGATGCTCTCTAATTGTTTGTTGAATGACCGCAATGCTTTTTGCCTCAATAACTTTGCTTGGTAGGTCATTCAACACATTCATTATGGGGGCACCTGCTAGCACGGCTGTAGCTAAGGGTCTGTCAGCATTTTACGGGAGTTTATAACTTGGCTGTAAATGCTTGTGTGGAGCTGAAAATTGTTGCATGATTTCTCCCAGGCAGAAACAGGCTGGTTCAGCCCATTTGTTACCATGTCACTTCACCCAGGTGCTGTCTTCAGGCTGCAAAGAGCACAGCTCCTTTCTGTGCCCTGGGGCCACTGTCCTCTGCTCAGCACCTGCGCTGCGCTGCTGGCTTCGGGCTGGGGCTGGCTCTGTCCCCTGCAGCACAGCAGCCATGCAGGGTGCAGTCCCCCTGCTGTGCTGCTCCCCCTGGCAGCGCCTGACACCAGCCTGGTGGGAGCAGGGAGGACGACAACCTCTGGGCACCGCGGGGCTCCAGGCGCCCCGCAGCAGCTTGTGGTGCTGGCACGGGTCTGCGGGGGGCACCTGGGTGCTGGCTGGGGGCCTGGTCCCAGGGGAAGCCTGGTTAGCTGCAGCCTTCATTAACCTTCCTTAGCTGAGTCGTTACAGGCTTCAGCCTGACAGTCCTCTGCTACTGCTTTAGAAAGGTCGGTCAGTCACACTCAGAACTTTGCCTCTTTTCTTTTCACAAAAGTAAACCCAAATGTTTCCTGAGATGAACCTGAAAGTTGTGCATTAGCCCAAAGAAATGCATATCTGGGCAAGCTGTGGTACCTGATGATTGTGGGCATAAGTAGTTCTGTTTGTTTTCATTCTACCAAGGCTGCACTTGAAATAATGTGAAGAAAGAAACAGAAACCAAGTAAACTCTTCCACATGCTGGAACATGGGGGCGAAACTGAAGCCAGCTCCCAGCCGGCTCACAGCTCAGCCCCCGTACTTCTGCCCCGAGTACAACAGCTAAGGCGATGGGCACCTCTGCGCCTGCCTGCACCAGGGGCAATGTGTCTACCCCCTGGCAGCTGATTTATCCCCTTCACTTCTGTGTGTCTTATTGTTGGGGCTGTCTCAGACCCTGACTGTTTCTCCAAACTTGTCTGCTAGCACTCCGCACAGATGCTGACACCAGGGGTGAGTTCCCAGAAGTGTTTTTTGGGAACAAAGGAAAAGGACCCAAATGGACGGAGACCAAAATGGGTCTGGGCAGCTCTGTTGGCATCAGGGTCTCTTTACGGTTCATCTTCCTGCGAGCTCTCACCCTCTCTGCAGACGGAAGAGATGCTGGCGGCGTCAGGAGCGGAGGAGAAACAAGCAGGCCCCGCAGGCTCCAGCCCCTGCTGCTGCTCCCAGGTGGCAGCCACGGGCCCGTGGTGCTGGAGCCCCTGTGCCCTCCTGCGGCCCGGTGTGAGGCCGGGTGTCTGCAGCCCTTTACTGCCTTGGTTATTGTGTTATTGGGCTGAAAGTGCTCCCAGAGCCTTGGTCTCCAGCGTGCTGCCTTGAGTGCTTAGCCCAGAAATGAAGTCCGAGCTGTGCAGTGATGGGGAAATGCCACCCTCACTTGCCCTGCACCAGGCAGAGCCACTTCCCCGTGCCTCTGAGGACAGAGCCCTGCTCTGGGGCGTGAGGACCGGGCAGCTGGGCCTGGCCCCGCGGCCGTGGAGCGGTGGTGGTCGCTGGGTCAGGGCTGTCGGCACATGTGGGCTGCAGCACAGAGATGTTTCGCTGCTGGGGAACCAGCAAGAAATTAAATTCTCCACTTGGCTGGTCTGGGTGACTCGGCTTTGCTCTGCTGACTTGTTCCTTCATTATTTTTTGGCTGTTAACTGACTGCAAGCTTGTCTTGTCTGTTTAATGCCAGCACAACGGCTCCGTGGGAGGCAGAGCCTCACTGGTGTTGCCTGAGCGTGCTGCATTACTGTCCTCACTTTGTTCCCTCTGCGGACAGGAGGGAGAAGCCCCCAGGCGCTGCAGGGCCCAGCAGCTGCCCAAGGGTTTTCTCTGTGGCCGGAGCAGCCCTGTGCTGGCAGGGGCTCAGTGCGTGGGGGCCGCACACGTGTCCTGGCCGGGGGGGCAGCCTGGGCTGGCCCAGGCTAGCTGCGGACAGTCATTATTAAGATTAATCTTCCCATCACACCTCTTGGAGCATGACAAGGGAATCTCCAGGCAGATGGGTTTGTGATGGGCGTGCCTGTCCTGGCTCTCTGCAGTGCCCGGTGCAGCCACACCTGGAGCCGTGGAACCAGGGGGATGAGTGTGCAGGGGCTGCCCATCATTGGGCATGGGGTGCTTTGGCCCCCAGAGGGGCTGCAGGGAATGCCTGCGTGATGTCTCCATTCGTCAGCTCCCTTTTTGGCATTGTGCTCTGTGCCAGAGACAGGGCCCTGCCCTCTGGGAGCAGCCATGGCAGCTGGGCTGAGCCAGGGTCTCAGAAGTGTCTGAAGCAGTTACATGGTGCCTGGGGCCCAACTGATGCCCAAAACATCCCCATGCTGGGCTTTGGTGCTCTGCAGCATGACTCCACAACACGGGCCTGCCTCCTCCGTGTAGCTCATGGCATGTGCTTCAGCATTACTCTGTCCAGAGCTCACAGGACACAGGAGGAGGAGGCACCCAGTTCACAGACCTTGATTAAGCTGGCATAGTGGGTAGCACTCCTGGCAGCAGCATTAATTCCCTAACTCTGTGTGGCTGCTGCTTCCCATTGCAGACAGGGCATCCGGCATCCATTGCATTGCTCTGTCATTCTGAAGACAGAGGCTGGAGACCCTGCAGCTTGTTGGGTTTGGGGCTGTACTTTCTCTATGGACAGCAGACATGTTATTTGTAATGTGCCACTTTGCTCTAAATACACTTTTCTGTCTAGACTTCTGCATTTTGGAGACTGCACTGTGGACCAGACGCAAGTGCCCAGGAGCTGATCTGGTGTGGGGTTAGAGCCATGCACCCAGGTAGACCTGGCCCCTCTTGTCCCAGGTGTTTGGGCAGCTGGCAGCAGAGGGGGTGCTGGTTTTGTCCCACTTGATGGGTCTCTGCTTGGGAGGCTGACTGCCTGGACTTGGCGGTGGAGCCACTGCAGCCAGGCCCTCAGAGCAAGGCTTAGCAAGCATTGTACAATTTTGCTTAATTAAGAGCAAGTGGGGAATTTAAAGATTGGGTTTTCTTCATCCTGTGATGAATTAACCTTCTTCTTGCTCAGGAGGACAGGCAAACACTTGAGATCAATGATCTTGCTGATGCTTGGCCTCTTCCCTGTTTGGAGGAGGGGGAAAAAACACAAAGTGTGTCAGCCCGGGCCCCTCCTGCCGCATTGGGGGGCAGCAAATGGAATGTCTGTGGGTAATGATGATGAATGGCATGATTCATACTGAAACTTGGACCTAAAGCTGGAATTTTAGACCCTATTCATGGAATAATACAGCTCCTGCTGTGCTATTTGGTGGAATTTACAGCGCAACTGAAGGCTCTGGAGCTCTCCAGGAAAATCTCCCTGAAGACAGGGCAGTCCTTGGGCTGCTGACTTACGCCTGCATTTAAAGGACCAAAGGGCTCACGTTTCCATGTAGTAATGACAGCCTGCAAACATTGATCTGAGCGCAGGGAAGCCGGCGTGGCCACGTGCTGCTCCAGGCAGGTGGGGCAGCACTTGTTGCTCCCTGCTCCCAGGCGCTGCACCCCGAGCACCGTGTCCTGACCCCGACCCGCTGGGCACCTCGCACCATTCACGGGTGGGGTTGTGCTCAACATTGGGGGTTAGGCAGAGGGTCAGAGCCCGAGACCCGAGCAGCTGTCAGGAGCTGGGGTCCAGAGCTGGGCCTGGCAGCCCCTGGCCCTGTAGCCTGAACCAAAGGAAGCTGACACAAAATGAGTCCTAGTCTCTAGTCTTTTCATTTTTGAGCATTTAAAAGAAAATAATAGTGTTTTCAGTTTCTCAGAAATCGCTAGTTAGATGATGCAACACCTGCTGCTCTGTCCAAACAGTGCTGATCCTGATCTGTAGTTTTTGCTTTTCTAAACTCCTTCTTTAAATGTATTCTCATACAGCAGTGTTGACCTTTTCCACCAGCCCCTGTGGAGTGAGGTTGTATCTTGTGTAAAAGTCATATCAAATGGGCCACAAAAAATCACTCTTGCCTGATTAAAATGAATAGTCTAGACGACATGTGCATTTTCCTTCTGTGTCGTTAGCTTTGTGTGAGAGCTTGCAGCAATCAGGGCATTTATGGGAGAAATACAGCTACAGGTACTGCTAGCTGCCTTAGCGGATACTAATTACAATCCTTGTAAGGATTGATTTGCAAAGAAAATTTCTATTGCCTCAAGGACAAATGCTTGTGCAAATCATATTATTGTGTATAAAGAAATTGGTAACACTTTGTGAAACAGTTCATTTATAAATACTTTACTATTTATTAAATTAAATGGTATAACAATCCTTTTGCTAAGTTAAAATATAGTGGTTTTTTTTTTTTTTCATTATTTCTGTGCTGTGAAACAGGCTATTAGATTTTGGTCTATATCACTTGTTAAGATTTTATCGTCTGTGCATTTTGTAACATGCTGCATCTTAGACATCTAGGGCACCCGTGCTGTGCTGAAGGCAATATGGAAGGTAGCTAACTTCAGCAACCCCTTTCCATTTTCTTAATTTGGTCCTGAAGTTCTAGAATAGAATAATTCTGAAATTGCCTGTTTTTTGGAGCATGGGATTTCACTGGGGCAAATAACACAAACTACAAGCCATCGCCATAATTATAGGTTTCACTTCTGAAGTGAAAATGGTCCGTACCCAGGCTCTGTTGGAAACAGGTCTGGATGCTTTGGGGACCAAGGTTAACTGCTTTTAAAACATATGAGAAGTGTTTCCCACCCAGGAGCGAGTGTGCTAGTGGAAAGCTCCATTTGAATTCACCTGTGCAAGCTGCAGCAAGCAGAAGCGTGTGGCTGCCTGGTCAGGCAGCAGGAGCGATCCTGTGTGGGTTCCCGGCCCCTCCGGCACAGTTCACACAAACAGCAAGTGCCCAGCACGGGTCCCTGACCTCCTGGCAGGACATCTGATTGCTGCTTAGGGGAGGATCAGCAGCTCCCTCATCCACGCGCTCAGTCCTCCCCAGAGAAGCTGGTGGAGACTTGCTGATGGGAAGCATCCTGCACAGTGTCCAAATCCTTGGGCTGGTTTGGGTGTTGCTACTGTGTGCATGCTCGGAGGTGCTGGTGCTTCACTCTGCTCATGCTGTTGGTCAGGAGCCGAGTTCTGGTTATTTGTATTCCCATGGAGGGTGGAGTGAGGCCAGGCCCTGTGTCCAGATTCACCGTTGTCCCCCTGACCACACTTCCAGCATGGAAATTATCCAGTTATTTTATTCCTATTGTGTACTTTACCTTGAGAAATTAGGAAAGGAAGAACTGTGCAAGGGGAGATGAGAACGTTAGTTACATTTATCAGCAATCAAAGACCTGCACATTAATGGTGCTGCGCCAGCACTCCCAGGTTTGCCACCTCCATTCCTACTTGGAGAAAAAGAAGTTGACCTTGCCTTCTAAAATTCTTGTCCACTCTGGAAAACAAGCAGACAGGACATCTTTACTGAGCTAGAAATTTCTCTTGAATGTACCCTCTTTAATTTATGTTCCCTCTCACTTCATTGCCTGCAGCAAAACCCATTAATGGTGGCGGTTTGTGACACAACTGCAGGCTCCTCTAATGGGTAGCTCTCCTGCAATCCCAGAGCTCTCTTGCTTCAGAGGAATTTGCTGGCATTGTGGTGCTCAGCTTCTCCCCCTCTATTTCCCAGACTCCAGAGACTAATCCTTCCTTCAGTTGGTTTTGCTGCTACTATGGCAATATTTTCTCCCCCATAGTGGTAATCATACAGTGGTCTCTGAGAACAGCAGGAGAAACGGTGCCTGTTAGATGCATAAAAGGTAAGATGAACTACATGTCATAAAACTTTTAAAAGTTCCTTTTTTGTGTTTGTGCGGGGGTTATTTTATATGGCTTTTGATATGAAGCTAAAATTGCACATCAAAAAGGATAATGCATCTTTAAGCTGTTACAATGACTTCTAAATTTTTCATTTAATGTCAGTGAGGAAAAAACCCCCTCAGTTGGCTGAGTTACGTTGGTGAGATGGCTGTTTCATTCCATAAAGTGTCTGCAGTGGATTTGAACAGTAGGAAATCCAAGGGTGATAAATAGCTATTTCTAAGTAAATTTCATGCAATTGCCCTTTGGTTAAAGTCTTTCCTCTCAGCACTTTCCTGTGCACATAGCCCAACTAATAATATTCAGGAGCAAGTGCTTTCCAGTGTGACAACTGATTGCACTTTGAAGCAGTAAATGGCTGATTTCATAATTGGTATAATTTTTCACAAGTACCTGAATGTCATATACAGAAAGAATAAGCAACCTGGACTTAATACGGGAGCTTTTTCAATTCTCCTAAAAATCAATAATGTATTAAACCCCTCTAACTGATTAAAATAATGTGAACCCTGAGTAGGTTTTGTGAGGAAGGCAGGTTTCTTCAAGGGTGGCAGATTTATGGCAAAAGGGTTAATACATGGGGAGAATGGGGATATGTTACAGATGGAGTCAGTTTTCCTAATTAAACTTTTATCAAGATTTTCCTGGTTTGAATTGTTTCACTTAGTGCAATGGAAAAGAGCATTTCCTTTATTGTTCAGGCCAGCACTTGCAGCGCTCACATGTGCTGAGAGCACCGTCCTCGCGGAGAAGGTGATTATAATAACAAGAAAGATGGTATCCATTCTGAAGATTACATGCTAGCTCCAGAGGATTCCTCTGCCCTGTGACAGGAAAAGGCACAGAGCAGTTTTTCAGCGGTGAGCTTGTGTTTTCACGGTGTGTGGATGCCTGTGCAGTCTCCTGTATGGCCTGGAGCCCGGGGCACAGGCCCAGCTCTGGCCTGGGGAGGATGTTGCAGTAGAAATTACTTCCCTTTGTGGTGGGCAACTTTTTTTTTTTTTTTCCTCTTTGCATAGGAAAGTTCAATTAGTGTCACAGTGACATGAATGTTATTAGCACTGTTACAAAAGAAAGAGCCTATCTATCAGGAGATAAACGGAAGGTTATATTTTTTTTTCCTCAGGATTTTAAGATTTCTTGAAGTCCTTTCAGGAGGACTATTGAGAAAAAATGTTTGAAGATCTATCAAGAAAACATTTGTAAAGAGAAAAGCACAGATGCAGTCTGACAGCAAGGACATGCAGGCAGGTGCAGGGGTTCCTGGCCCCGCGATGGCTCCGTTGGGATGTCCGGCAGCCGAGTGTGCCGCCAGCGTCGGGGGGGGCAAACCAGCGGGGTGCTTAAACACCCGATGACTTCCATTAAAGCTTGCGCCAGCTCCTGCAGCCCGTGGTGCTGTTTTAGTCCCAGCGCTGTTCTCCCCCCGGCCAAGTGGCACTGTGTCCCCTGCCCCAGGGGACACGTCCCCACCTACCCTATTGCAGGCCCCTGGGTGCCAGCTGTGACCCTGCCTGCCCCGCGCGCTCCCGGTGCTCTGCGGCCCCGTCCCTCCCCAGGAAGGCTCTTATCTCCCCGGAGCTGTCATACACAGGTGATTTGGGGAATCTATTGAAACTTCACTTCTCAAGATCAAACATCTTAAGCTCCATATTATTCACGTTTGTCTACTGTTTCTAACTCATTTCCTATTTTCCAGCTGAGGAACTCTGCCAGAAGCGCTCTTTGCCAGAGATTAAAACAATTTAGGAAGCAGACACCCAATTCCTTTCTGTGGATAGTAGGCAAATTGGATATCTGTGAGAAGCAAGCAAATTTTATTATCGACAGATAGTTTGCTACTTAACTATCCTTAAGAATCCCCAAGTATTTACAGGTTTTTGTTGAGTGTCCCGAGCCAAACAGAAAACATCGGAGCGTGCTCTGCTCTGTGGAGGGACCTGGAGCCTCTTGGCCCTGCCTGGCCCCCGTCCCTCTGTCTGTGCGCCGTCAGGTGCACCTCCTGCGCCGTGCTGCCACCCCTCCAGGGCAAGCTGCTCCCGGGCCGGGTGCTGCAGCCCCATCCCTTCCCCGTGCAAGTGAGCAGCAGCTCGGCACCGGAACTGGTGTGCTTGGGATGTGGCTGCGTGTGCCCAGGTCGCCCAGCACAGCCGCTGCCTCGCCCACCGTGGCGTCGGGGCCTTGTGCTCCGTCTTATCGCTGGCTTTTGAAGTGCTCCCGCGGGGGCTGCGGCGTGACAGCTCCCAGAGAGCCGACCCCTGGCTGGGGCAGCTGTGGGCATGGTGCGGGGGGTGCCCGGGCTGCGCTCAGGGGAGCCTGGCGCTGCCGCACGTGTCGCTGCCACGCGTCACGCAGTGCGCCGCCGTCACCGAGCACAAGCTACTGAAGTGAGAGCAAGTGTCCGGGAGAAACGAGCAGAACTCAAATGCCACAGGCTGAAGCGCAGCCGTAAAGGAGTCTTCATGGTAGCTGTGTTCTGTTCAGGGCTCGATGTTTTATACCCACCAGAAAAGCTTTGTTCTGAGCTCGTTGGAGGCAATGTGCTGTTCTCCTAACGCAGCTTGTGCTGTGTGAATTTGCTTGGATGTTTGTAATGAGGCCAAGGGACATGTGAAATAGCATTTATGTCATTAGCAGTGGCTCTCATTGATTTGTATCAAAATAGCTGTTTTAAATGTAATTACCACTAATTTGTGAAAATGCACCATTAGATATGTAAATTCATTGGCTAATGGCTGCATGAGGCAGACTACATTGAGTGGGATGACGTGGGCTAACGAAACCGGCATCATTTCTCAGCTTGCTAAGCAGGTTCCTGTGAGTTGGTGGGTGCCAGAGGGCTCGCTGGCCTCCCCCGGGCTGCGCCAACATCAGCGTGCACCGCCCGCGGGGTGGGAGCAAAGGGGGCCCGGAGGGGCCGTCCCGGCAGCGTGGTCCTCAGTGTGCTGGTGCACGGCAGCGATGCCTCACGGCCCTGCTGCAAGCGTGGTACGCGGGGCTTGGGTGGGTACTGCCAGGATCCAGGAAAACAAAGGGGCGATGGCTCTTAAATTTACACAAAGATCAAAAAAAATCATGGGATCGTTCATCAGGATTGCTGTAGTTCTTGACCACATAGTAAATGATTTATTTAATCTTAATATATTCCATAAAGAGTCCCCATATTTCCATAAATATGTCATATCTACCTAATACATAGTAATGAACCTGCTCCAAGGGTAAATAAATAAGATCTAAGCTCAGCAAGCCAATGTTTATCAAAGGGAGATATACAGATATTGAGTCCTTTAAAGTACCATTCTTCACAGCAATCGCAGCCAAGTTAGGCAATTTATAACATGTCAAGTCAATTAGAAGTCCCAGTGGGCACAGCGTGAGCCTGGGTGTGGAAAGGGGGAAACCTCTGATGAGGAGTGGGTCTGTGGTGCGTGTCCAGGGGGTGTGCGCTCCAGTGGGTGTGAGCACGCTCGTGCACGGCCGCACAGCTGGCACACCGCTGTGCGACGCCGCAGGGAAATGCCACCCGTGCTGCTCCTCCCTCACGGGTACTTCGGAGCTAGGGGGGAGTTTTTTCCAATACATTATCCGTCTACTATGGCTATTTTAACACGAGTTACTTTATTTTGGGATCTCTTAGTTTCCATGTTTAGAAAAAAAAATCTTTTGTTTTGAAGCTTTTTTATTTAAAGCAATTGAAGTAGTTTCAAGATAAATTTTTCTTGGATTGTTTTAATTTTACTTATTGCATTATTTCCATGGAGTTATGTGTAGTAGTGCATAACATAGCATAATATACTAGTCAAGTATTTATTTTTATACAAATACATTATGATACAATTGCAAATGGAATTAACCATTAATTTGTAAAAGTTGCACCTTTTAATCTTATTTTCTATAGCAAAGTGTTTCCTGTCTCTGTTGTAATTAGTTTGACAAAGTCAATAATAATAGAATATTCTGATTATGTCAATATGACATGTAATATTATGCACTTCTACTACTATTATGCATATTATGACATGACTTGACATGATATGACAGGTCACATTATGCGCTACTACTGATGTCATAAAATAATGTAAAAGTAATGAAAACAAATTTTGAAATGAAAAATTTTTAATGAATTCATGATTTTTTCTAAGACAAATTCCTAGGCCAATTGTCTTCGTTTCCAATTTAAAAAAAAAGTTCGTTTTCTTTTCATCCAGAAGGCAAAAGGGTTCTGTAACATTTCCCACGAGCAGGGAGCCCCTTGGTTTTGAGCCGCTCACCAGCCCCAGCTGCTTCCTCAGCGCGCAGCTCACTGACGGCCCACACGGGCACCTTGATGCCTGCAGCCTGGCGTTTGGCACGTCTCACCCGCTCGTGCGCGGGTGCTCTGGGTGCACGTGGGTGGGTTGCCCCTGGCAAAATGTGCTGCAGGGCCCCTGTCCTGGGGCACGAGCTGCTGGCATGCAGGGCTGTGTGGTTCCCTTCCCTTTCCCTCTGCCTGCCGCCTCCCAGCTCTGCTGCCGCTCACCCTGCTCTGCTCGGGGCGCTTGCAGAGGACGCGGGTCAGTCTGCTTCTTTCCCAAGTAAAATATTTTATTCCTCACACCCTACTTGACTGCCTGCTCATTGCTTTGGTCACCCACAATACAATCTGGTTTTGTGCTGACTTTTAAAATCCTGAAAAGTGGGACATAGAAAACTCTGTGTAAAACTTGGCCGTGTCCTGGCAGCTGATAAGATGTGTGTAATGGAGACGCTTGCTGACATCAGAATGGCAAATGGTTTATTTGTGAGCTTTTTAATGTGAAGTGTGCAGCATGCTGCTCCTATTTTATATTCATTTTTACTGAGATACAGTGATAATTCTCACCTCCCAGAGACACAAAGCAGTTTGGAAAACATTTATAACAAGTCATTAGTGAGCTGGATGCTTAAAACTCTGAGTCTGTCCTGGTTTCATATACGTTGTACTTCTGAAGGTGTAGATTCCCTCTGCAAATCATTAAGAAAAATTGGTACTTGCTGGCAGGTAGGTAGGAGTTTTAGTGGCCTGGAGATTTAAGCAGAAATCAAATATGGTCACCGGGGAATGTAGATTGTGCTCGACGCTCTCCTACCTAAGAAGCAGTCAGATAACGCAGCAGCTGGAATTTGGATTCATTTTTAATGAAATACTTTTTGCAACAATCCTACAGCAGCCCCAAATGGTGGCAGATCAGAGGACTGCCAGGTGGAAGATCTCCGCCTGTCTCAGCTAATTCAGGAGCCCTTTTCTCCACGCAGGGCCGGGGCCGTCTGGGGAGCGGTGGCTGCGGGCGTGCGGCTGAGCACAGCCGTGGCAGGCAGGGGCACGGGGCGTGCGTGGGGCAGGCGGCAGCTGGTGACTGCAAAGGGCTGCACGAAGGAGAGGCCCCTGGCAGCCCCGAGCCCTTTCACCTGCGGCCGTGCACCAGGACGGACCGTGGGGCGCAGCTGCCGAGGCGCCCCTTCCAGCACATGGCTCGGCGGGGGTGGCACCAGGCGCACCCAGGCCTGCCGGCTGGGTGCAGCCCCCGCAGCCCCCCGAGGCTGGGCTGGCGCGGCTTTCCAGCGCTGTCTCCCTGGGAAGGGGGAGGACCTGCTCCAGGGCCCGCTGGCCCTCAGGTGCGGTGGGCAGGCGTGCACCCGGCTGCCCGCTGGGCGCTGCTTCCCGGCCTGCTGGGCGCCTCCAGCGCCTTTGGGTGCCCTGGTACGTCCTGCGCCCCCCTGGCAGTGGGACGGGGGCACCAGCAGCACGGCTCCCTCTCGGCGGCCTCGCTGCCAGGTCACTGCTGAATCCCCCGGCACCGCTGCCCAGCACAGAGGAGCCACACGGGTACGTGGGCTCTGGAGGCGTTTCTGAGGGGCCGTGGGTCTCTACGGCAATGCCAGCCGAGTGTGACAGGCCTGGCCAATGCAGTTCGCAGAGGAGCCAGACCCAGACAGGGTCTCCTCCTGACCTGAATTTCCAGCCATTATAGGACCCGCGGCCCCACGCCTACCTCCCCAGGCACTTGGAGCCCCCCCTCGATGTTCCTGTTTTACCATGACCAAGTCCCATCTTTGCCATTTGCCACCTCAGCTGGCAGTGGAGGTCTCTGCACAGAGTTGTCCCCGCATCCTGTGCTCAGACTCGTGCCGGAGGGGTCCCAGCAGCACTGCGCCTTCCTTGCCAGCACTGCAGTTACTGCAGGAGGTGCATTGTGCGTGTGCTTCGCTGAGGCTGCTCTCTGCTGCTGTCACTCCTCCACTGAAGCCACCACAGGATCATGCAGGTGACAGCATGCTGCTGCTCTGGAGACAAATTTGCTTCTACGCACATCCCACCTCTCCTCAGCCCTGCGGCGGTGCCAGCGCTCCTGCTCCTGCAGAGCCTGCGCCAGGAGGAGCACAGCACCCGCACACATGCAGCCACGGCCCCCGTCTGCCCTGCTTCAGGGCAGCGTCACGGTGCGGGAGAGGCCCACATCTCCAGTGCAAGATGGGGCTGCTTTCTCCGTACCTCTTGCACAGGAGGGCAGGGGCCGGCCCCCTGGGATATTCCCCACCTGGCAGCAGCGGGAAGTGGTGGGTGAGCCCTGCAGAGCCCATCCTTCCCTGCTACCTCTGTCCAGTAACGTGTCTTGTTGGGGCTCTGTCCTTCGTGCACTGGACGGGCAGCAGGTCTGACAACAACTCCCAGGCACAAGGACCCTGGTGATACAAAAAAGGTCATTGAGGGACCTCACCAGGGTCTTTTTCAAATGGAAATGTCATTTATTATTATTTAGAGCTGAGAGTGCTCAGAATAAAGGCAGCTGATGGCTGGGGAAGCTTCAGCCCTGACAGCCTCTGCTCCCAGTCACACACAATGTGGTGTGGAGGAGCGCTGAGCCGCTGTCCTCCTGTTTGGCAGCTGCAGGACTTCCCTGCCTGCCTGCCAGGCGTGGGGACTGGTTGGCGAGGGGCTGGGTGCTCCCCACACGAGGTCCCCATGCCCAAGGGGCCCCGGAGCCGTCAGAGCAGGTGGCCAGGTGGGTGCCCAGGTGCCAGGAGCTGTGCAACGCTGCCCCTCGTCAGCACCCTGACCTCACCTGCGCTGCAGCCAAGTCTGCAGGAGGGAGTGGGACCCGAGGGGGACCCCGCCAGGTTTGGAAGCAGGGGCTGGGTCTCAGCTGTCCTTCAGTGGTGCCACCCTTGCTTTCTGGGAGGTACAAGGCTGGAGGGACCACCAGCCTGCTGCTGCAGTAGGACATGAGCATGCAGCATCCTCTGTTTCTGCTTGAAACGCAGCACAGCAGAGGTGTGGGAAGTGCCCTGCAGTGCTGGCTGCTGCCGTCCCTGGTGCCGCCTGCTGTGGCTGCCAGCTCCCAAGGTCAGACAGGGCTGCCAGCACATCAGACCCACAGGAGTTTCTTACAGAGCTGTGAGGCAGCAGGGGATGTGGGTGAGGAGCTGCAACATCTGCTGATGGCTCTTCAGAAACCAGGGGACACCAACAGATGCTCGGGCACAGACGTTCTGGTCCTGGTGGCCCAGCTGCATGGGCCAGCCCCATGCCCCCACCAGGCTGCAGCTCCGGCTGTGCCGCTGGCACAAAGGATTGCAGCCACGCTGGCAACACCGGGCTGCCGCCGACCCCGGGGTCCGGCTTCCTCCTGTCCTCCCGAGGTGCTGCTGGGGCAGGGGAGCGATTCCTATAACCGCTGCCCATCAGCACCCGTCTCTGGGTCAGAGAAAGGAATTATTAGTGCAGCCACCACATAAAGCTGAAATCCCAGCAAGGGCCCAAAGAGGAGCGCGTTGCCCAGGCACAGCAGCCTCCACTCCCCAGCTCCGCTCGGCCGCTGGCCTCCCCACCTGCGGCACGGGCTCGGGCTGTGCAAACAGCCCTGGCTGGGAGCTATCTCGGTGCAGGCGCTCGTTGGAGTGCCACTGCCACCTCCATGAAAGCAAATGAAAGAGTTTCGATCCAAATTGCATTTCCCCTCTTAGTCTGGAGTATGTCGGCACATTACAGCCTATAATATTCCACTGCTGCTCTTTTGCATGATTTTTTAATTAAAAAACTATGGAGTAAACAAACATTCTGCTCTGGAGTAGCCCTGCAGAGACCCATCGATAGGCACATTTACATCCCTACACTTTTTCAAGAAAGTTTATATCTTAACAACAAAAAAATAATAATAATATTACCCACCCAAACAGTTAGTATTGGATAAAAGTTTGAAGTGAAAGGCAGCTGGCAACCTTCTCCAGCCCATGAAATGATATTAACATTTTATTATTCTAAGGTGAGCTTTTTGAAACGGAATTTTAAATGTTACCCTGCTGTTCCAGAACACAAAAACCTTTAATTTTATGCAAATGAACAGCGAGGAGCTGAGCGCTTAATGTAAACGAACACTTTCTTTGTAGGAGAGGTTGGAAGAGAAAAAAAATTTCCCAGGGATTCTTTAATTGCTGTCTGAAATTATGTAAATCCCACCGCTAGGCAGAACGCAATTATCCCGTGCCCCTCTCTGCCAGCATTGCTAATGTCTAACAAAATATCGGTGGGTGACATTTAGTCGAGGTAATGCAAATGAGAATTAATTTTTTTCCAAGACAAAGGGCAGCTAAAAGATCACCTCATTCATATACAGCAGAGGGGGTGTGGGGAGGCAAAACCAGAGGACTCTGGCAGGGAGGGGTGGTGCGGGAATGAAGGAAGACAGAGGAAAGTTGTAGTTGTGACAGTCCACGGGAAGCTGGGACCTGGCCAAAGTTGATGAGCATTTCTGTATCTCTATTTTTTAAAGGAATGAACCTCTGGGCGGGGAGCTGGTTGTTTGTTTTTCTGTTTAATTCATGGTCATCCTGACAAGGGGGTAGGGTGGGAAATGTGATTGAAACCCCCTAATGGCTCTGCCTTGTGTTGAGTAAAGACCGCTTGTAATTTATCACCTAGTTGTGCTGATAACTAGCAATAATTCTATTAAATATTCAAAGTGAGGCTTTCGCAACACAATTATCAAATGGGATTTGTTAGTTCAGAAATCCTTCATGAGCACAAAAAGGTGCAGAGAGTGTGCTGTAGGGTAATGGGCTTCCCTTACTGCTGCCACCACTGACTCTGGGGCTACCTCCAGGAAAGCTACATCCCTGCCAGCATTTGGAATGGGGAGGGGGAGGCTGCTTCTATTTTTGTAGCAGAGATCAGGGAATTCACACAGGATTTTTCCTTCTTTTCTCTTTTTGTTTCCCTTTCTGATTTTTATTTTTGGTTCTTGAGTTTCATAGCTATCTTTGCTTCTAAGTCCGCATCTAAGAGCTTGCAACTCTGCTTACCTTTTAGAAGAGAAAAGCAAGCCCCAGTGGGAGATGGTGCAAGGCAGGGGCAGGTATATGTGAAGAATGATGAAGTACATAGATGCTCAGAAGCCTCCAGATCAGGGTAAGGAGTGCTGCTGGAATTATCCTTTGAAATGTACACTCTCTGCAGGGAGGCCCCAGGGATCATCCTTGCTGGAGGAGACGGGCTGAGTTGCACCATCTGCTTGGGATTTAGGACAGGCAGATCTGTGAAAATATGAATTAAAAATACAGAGTACCAGGAAATAGTTTCCTCTTGCCCATCTTTTGATATTATACCGAGCAAACCTGGGTGGCTGGTGCCGCCTGTGTGCCACGGTGTCCTCACGGCAGGGCTCCGCTGCCCGGGGCTGGCTCCAGCCAGCACGGACGCTGCCACGGCTCGCGCCGATGCCCGCATTCAGCCCTAGGGTGTCAGCACCCCGCGGCCCGTCCCAGGCAGTGGGGCTGGTGGGCAGGGCCCCGGTGGGAGTGCTCGCGCCTGCTGCAGCGGGTGGGTGGTCCCGGTGGCGGTGGCAGGGGCGCGCAGCCCGCGGTTCGGCCAGGGCCAGCCCGGCTCACATGCCTGGCAGTCTGGTGTGCGGCGGCACTCATCCGCGGTGCCTCGGCAGGGGCACCCACACAGCGTCCTCTGGGCCTGGGCCGGTGCGCTGCCCCACGCTCCGAGGAGCGGCCAGACCCGGCTGGGTGACCCCGGCAGCGCAGCCCGCAGCCCGCACCCGCTGCACAGTCACCTCGCGAGTGCGTGAGCTCCAGCGCTGAAAGGAACAGACAAATCATCCGTTTCCTATTGTGTTCCCTTCCCTTGAGTTGTTCAGCCTGGTGCATTGGAATTCCCAAGTGAAAGGAATTCCCAAGTCACCCACAGGGAGCTCTCCAGGCTGCCCAGAACCTCCTGCAGCTGCTCTGGGAACCACAGGGCTACGCGCCCGTGCGGGCTGCCCCGGCGGCGGCAGTGCCGGGGATGGAGGTGGCTTGGTGCCATTGCAGGCAGAAGCTGCCCCTTGCCTGCAGGGCACTGCCGCCGTACAGACAGCAGCTGTCCTTGTCCTCCTAAAATTTATAATCTTTATAATCTAAGATTTAGACTCTTCAAAGCTTTATGCCTGTCTTTAACCTGTAGCACATGCATAGTCTCAGTGGGATTTCTCATCTGCTAAGAGTTAAGCATGTGCATAAATCTTTGCAGGCTTGGGGCCTAAGGCATTCCTGCTCACACATGCACACACATTCCTGCGCACACGAGTCATGGAACGACTGCCGTGCAAATTCTCACTCGCAAGGCTGTGTGTCAGAGCAGGGAGGCATGCCAAATCCTTTATGCTCGCACCAACCTCCTGAGCATTTCTCAAGCTTTTTGGATGCCGTGGTGGTGTTGAACTTCTGACACCACCTTTAGCAAATTCCCATTCTTTGTCTGCATTTCTGGGAAGCACAAGGAGGGCTGTTAGCAGGCAGTAATTGTGCCGGAGGTGAGCGCAAGCAGGGAGCAGTCATTCACAGTCACAGACGGCATTTGGGTCAGGGTGAGAACAGCAGGTAGCTCAGGAAGAGTACTGGCATACCAGGTACTTGGCATGAAAAGGAAAGCATGCTGAAGGCTTGCTGGGCCGTGAGTGCTCCTCTCGCCTCCCTCCCCCGAGCTGCACGCTTAGAAACACGGCCAGGGCAGCAAGCACTGGGCCCAGGGCTGCCCTATGCAGGCTGGCACTGTCCAGTGCAGCCTTTTGTGTTCACTGTTGTGAAGATTTTTTAACTGGCTCTATCACATCAGTTTCGGTTTCATCAATGCAAGCTAGCCCAGAGTGAAATCCAGATAAGAAACCAGTGCAGATTTTTTGGTGGCATAACAGAATTGACAAAGCACCACGCCTACCCCAGGCATAGCATTCTGATAGCCTGTGTTTGTGGAGTGCTTCTGCAGGTGCTTGCACTTGGCAGCACAGTATTTGCAGGGGTCTGGTCTATGAGACTTCACTACAGGAATATATAGCCTTTACTTTCTAAGTAGTAGTTTCTGCCATCAAGTGATGAAAAAAGAAGCAATACACTTTACATTTAAAATCATCACTGCGAAACTCCTTTTTTGCCCTCATGCAATGTTGATGTTGTTTTAAGTCAGATGACATGAACTTTCATGAAATTACTCTTTTCACTTCATATCTTGAGTTTGCAATGTGAATGGATACGGTCTTTTTAATTTAGGGTTAGAAAATCCAGGCAAAGACATCAGGTGAGAATTGGCATTTCATAAATGTCTTGTGTTCTACAGCATTCACTTTGTTAAGGACGAAATCACATTAGTTTCCCTAAAACATCATCTGCACGCTGCACAAAGTTATTGCTGTTAGAAAAAAACCCTCGGAGAAGAATTGCACACACTGGCGTTTGCGATCTGCAGCTTGCTGCGGGCTGCTGCCCACTCGCCGCGCGGCCGCGAGTGCCCGCAGTTGCTCAGGTCAATTGCTATTTGTCAACGGGAGCCGTGGCTGTGCCCCAGGCAAAGTGCTGATCACAGCACAGCACCCTCTGAACTGACCCGGGCATTTAGCCTTTTCTGAGAAATATTTACAGAAAGGTCAGCAAATGCTTTGTGACAAGACGCTAGCACATCCCTAACCTACTCCCATCTCGCTCCATGCCTCGCCTCGTGTTCTGGGCACAGAGCAGCAGGAAGAGGAGGTCCTGTGTGCTGTGGTTTCCAACCTATTCCTTAACATTGCAAAAGCACCTCGATGAGCTGATCTGCCTACCTGGGAGGGATGGGCTTCTGCAGGTAACCCAGTCTGTTTCCAGGGGACGCCTTGCAGCAACCAGCTCCTTCCTTTGTGGCCCCATGAGGTCCGGACCCTGCCATATAAAGAAGAGCTCTGCTTGTTCTGGTTGCAGCCTCCCACCGTGCCACTGTACCTCCATCCCGCAGTGTCGGATTTGGGAGCTGTGGCCGAAAGGGAACGAACAGGACCTGTTATTGGAATGCTGGTAAGGGGAGAACGTTACAGCGGGGTTACGGGGAGGATGGCTCTGTGCACTGCACCATAGCAGCACCAGCTGTCCTTTGCTGACAGCACCAGGTACCCTAGGCTCTGCAGCCAACTGTACTTCGCCGTCCTATTGACAATCAGTTCTTCTGGCAAACGTGCCTTTGCTGTGCCCACCATGGCTGCGTAAGGTAAACTCAGCCACCAGGCACCTGCTGACCTGGCGGCTGGCTCCGTCTGGGGCTCCCGGCCCGACAGGCAGCAGAGGGAGGCGAGCTGGACCTGCCCCGCCTGGCAGTGCCAGTTGTTACCCGCGGAGAGGCAGACAGACAGACAGACAAAGCAGCAGCAGGAACCGATCGCGCCGAACAGATTTAGCAGCTAGGAAGTTCCTTGTAAGAAAATAGAGCTGTGAGGGGCAAATGGTCCCGAGGAAGAAACAGGCTTACTGTCCCTGAGCCCCCCCTGCCCTCAGATGGCCTGGGTTTCTAAGCAGATCAGAGTAAAAGCCTCCCGTAGCTGGGTAATTCTGCCTCTTTCCGATAAGCCGGTAACCCCATTAATAGAGAGTCTGGCATGGAGGGAGCTGTGCTGGGAAAGCGCTGCACCTCCACATGCACAGCAGATTAAAAAGGACTTAATCACAGTGCAGCCACAAAGTGCACTACATGGCATTATTCCTCTGAAATAAAATTTTATATACAGCCTATCTGAGAGCAGCACAAAATAAATACTTTTAAAATCTATGATTACTGTAGGTTTTTTTTTTTTTTTAATTTTATATTGGTGGCTGAGTTCTGCTCTTGCTCCAAAGGATTAGAGGGATAATTCTATTACAATTTAGTAACAAGATTAAAAGAGCCAGTTATCCATTTATGGGGGTCTATGGAAACGAGCAGTGGCTTCTGGAGGTCTCAGGATCTGGGTAGGTGTATCACTCACATCACAGACACATCCAAATCAGGTTAAGGCACAGGCAGGACATGCATGAGGTGAAAAGGTCTCCAGGGCCACCTGTCCTTGCATTATCATGAGAAGTGTTCAGGGACTCAGAGGGCAGAAAGGACACAGATGGGCAGACTTTCCAGTGTGAAGAGTCATGGGCCAGAGAAGAAAGGAGGAAACAGCAAAAAATGCTCTAGAAATAGAACAATCCACACAACCCACCAGGAAGGAAGCACCAGTACTGCCACGTATCCATGTGAGGAGCTGTTCCACACAGCAGCCGATGCCAGTGCCAGGGGTCGCAGTTTTGTTGCTCTAAGCTGTCTGTGATTTTTCTGCATTGATAAAGCCTTGGCTCTGCAGATGAGAAAGCTTGAGGCTGGCAGTGGGAATTCCTGCTGGGGTGGTGAGCTACGCAGGACACAGCTTGTCCTCATTCCTCCCACGTGATGCAGGTAACAAGGACAGCATTGTAATTACGCATCTGAATGTCAGCTTTGCACTGATGATCAGTTATACAGTTATGAGGATATCTGAGCATTTGAGTTTAAAATGTGCTTTCCATGAGCACTACTAAGTTTCCGTTGCAAGGATGTCAGCTGAAGATGACCATAGCAGGAGTCACACCCAAGTGAAGGAAGGGAATTTTTTAGCTCTTCTGATGAGTACATGTGCAAAACCATTCACAGTGTCTCAGACTGGAAATTCCATTGTCAGAAACTCCCTTGCAAAAATGTTGTACACGTCAAGCCACACACGTGCAAATGGCATGAAACACTCAGGGTTATAAACTAGCTGATGCTGTCATTGTTACGTGTATCTTCTGTACTGATTAACTGATTAATTGATATTTAATTGATTGCGCTGTCAGAGTAGGACTTTAGCATGTGCTGATTGTCTCACCAACTGTTACTAACAAGTCTGAATTGCATTTAGTATAAATCCATAGGAACTGTACATAGGAAAGGTGCAGAAACTGCTTTGGTGGCAACAACGAGCTGAGTTCCTGGAGCACGGTCAGTGAGCAACGCCATCATTCAAGTATGAAAAGCTGTTTCTTCTTGCTTTTAAAAATAATTGTTTAGATAAATTTGAATTTAGCTGGTCAGGTGGGGTAGGAACTGTCCTCTGTTTGATTGTGCCAGCACGCCCCATGCTCACCCGGGTGCCGACCCAGCGTCCGTGCCGTTCTGCACCGCCGCCTGCCTCGGGCAGGGGACTGCTGGGGCAGCAGGACAGGGCTCGCAGGCTGGGCAGGATCGTGCACACCACCGTGTGCTGGACCTGCTTTGCTCCTGGGGAGTGGTCCTGTGCATGTACGGTACTTGTTTTGCTGTTTGTCAAGAGCTTCTTTAAAGGCTTCTCTGCAGTTACAGCCTACAGCAATCTGTCCTTTTCTCCTCAAACAAACCCTTTATAGACTTGTTCTTGTGAAATTTATGGGTTGTTGGGTGAAACATTAGGAAACATTGCATCAAAAATGCGGAATGCTTTCCCCAGCCTGAACTAAGGTCTGTGGCAAGTGCTGCCTGCTGAGATATGGCCCTGACAAGCCTTTTCTTCACAGCGGCTGGAGCTCCTAAATAACGGCAGCCAGCACGGGGAACCTGGCCCCGGGGCTGGGGCACCTGCAGCCCCTTCAGCCCGTGTCAGCGTGCAGGACCAGGTCATCCCTCCGCAATTACACAGATGCAGAGGATGTCACGGACCATCTTTTACAGATGCGTAAGTAGGCACGCCGGTAAACCCCCCGAGTTCACCGAGAGAACAAAGCTGGCTGCAAAGCAGTTCTAAATGAAGTATGAGAATTTGAAACGACCAATAGGTTTGCAGAAGAGCCACCAGACAATTGTAACAACGTTGTCTTGCTGTATTAGTTTAATGTCCACTTGAATCACTGACCTTAAGGTCTGAAAAGGACTAAATCTAGAAACAGATGATTTTTTCCATGCAACATGACAGAGGGGCTGTGGTCGCTTCTAAATGCAATTTTACGTTCACTTATGGAAATGCATTGTTCCTCGGCTACTTTAAAAAAGAAACCAATATATGTTCTCTTGAAAGGGGTTAGACCTCAATTATTTTAAAGCCATTGTGCACCGCGGCGGTGACATCGGCTGGCGGCGCGGCAGCGCCGTACCAATGCTACCCCCTTGTGACCACAAGCGACGGCTCGGGCTCGGCGCAGCGCGGCGCCGGGGGAGCCGCTGCCGGGCCGCGGGGCCGTGCGGGGCCGTGCGGGGCCGTGCGGGGCAGTGCGGGGCGGGGGGCGGCCCGGAGCGGGGCGGCCCGGAGCGGGGCCCCCGAGCGCCGCCCGCCCCCCGGTGCCGAGCAGGGCCCGGCCGCCCCCCCCGCGCCGCGCCCGGCCCGCAGCGGAGCCGACGGGGAAGCCGGCCTCGGGGGGTCCTCGCCGGGCTCGGCCTCGGGGGGGCCCCGCCGGGCTCGGCACCGCGGGGTGCGGCCCCCCCCGCCTGGCCGCGGCCCCCGTCCCCCCCGGGCCGTCCTGCGGCACCGGCACCGCCGCGCTCGGGCGGGCGGAGGCGCGGCCGGGTCCGGAGCGCGGTGCTCGCCCGTCGGCGCCTCGCGCTGCTCGCTCTTTGCGTCTTGTTAATGAAAAGCATGGATGTAATTTCAATTAAAGATAATTACATATTTAAACTTAACATTAAATTCTGCACTAAAACAAAATTACATGAAATCTCAGTGTGCAGCCGTGCTGCAAGGCAGCGCGTGAGGCGCGGAGGAAGGAGATGCTGTTATGCAAAGTGAGCTGATCCCTTCCATGCTTATCTCCTGCCCGCGTGACGCTTCCCTGTCCGGCAAGTGAAATCGAGTCTGTTCCCACACACCACCTTCCCGGCTGATGCCTCACACGCGGTCGTGCTGGGCAGGCCCTGCAGCCACCCAGGCATGGCTATTACCGCGTGGTGTAATGCAGACAAAAATTAAATACCCCATGAGCGAGAACATCCGTCAGCGAGGTTACAAATGGGGCTTTGGTGAGATTCTCATTACCAGCAGCAGTCACTGCCTTGGCCAAGCAGTCCGTTCCCAGCCGCCTCTGGTATCCATGGGAGGCAGCTGAGAGACGATGCAGTCGGAGGACCTCTGGTACTGACCAGGGTTCGGCCTCCTGAGTAAAGCTGGGAAGGTGTTTTGAATTAGCGGTGAAAAATGTGGTTCCCGGACTACAGAACTGTTTTGTGAAATCCATCAAATGTTTGCCTAAGAAGCAGTTTGCTGAAAATTGAAAACTTTTTTGATTTTTCTTTACAATACCTCCCCAAATCCCAAACACATTTCATTCTCCCAAAAGCAAATGCATTTATTTCCTGTCCCCAGACACGCTGAAAATCGCTGGTTTGAGATAACATAAATGGATCTTTACTCTCCTTGCTCCCTGTATGACCAGCATCTGCCTCTGCCTGAGAGTCCAGCATTGTCCTCGTGCTTGCTCGCATGTCAGCCTCTCGTGAGCACAGCGTGGGAGAGCAGCCGGCAGGGGAGCAGCGAGCATCCAACGCCCCCCCGGCCCTCCGCTGCAGCTCCAGCTCTGGTCTGTCGTGATGCCCTGCTGTGGCAAACCAAAGACACTGCGGCACCATCAAACCTTTACAGAGAGAGGCTTTTGTTTAATAAAACATGAAAATTATTCATTGTGTGATTTAATTTGATAGGAAATTCATGCTGCTCCTGTAATAATTATTATCATTATTGATTATTGCAGTGTGGCTTAGCAGCTGCAGCCACGGGCCAGAGCCCCACTGTGCACGTTGTGTTGGAGGGCAGACCTTGCCCTCGCAGATACACTGCACAGCCAGAACTGGATGCAAATGCAGCATGGAAATAGCAGTTTTGTGCTGGGTAAGGGTCAAGCCCACTAGCAGACTTATAGCTGCACCAGGTTACACAGTTTGAGGACGAGAGAGTCAGGACTTCAGCTGAGCAGACGCAGTGCCCGTGGAACAGCGGGCAGTCTCACCCTGGTGGTGCTATCATTAAGTTTCAGCGTGAATGCTGCCTGCAGAGCCCTTTGCTTCCCTCCCTGGCAGCAGCTGCCTTCCAGCCTGAGGCGAGGTGGCTGCTCCTCAGCTGGCTGGGGGCTGGGGGGAGGAGGCTGCCGGGTTTTGCTCCTTCCCCAGGAGGATGCCCCGAGCTGGGGTGAGGGTCACAGCCCCACAGAGGGGCAGCACATGGGCACCCCCGGCACCGTGCATGGCACAGCCACCGCACACAGTGCTGGGGCTGCTCCTTCCGCATCAAGTGACTGCAGTTATCAAGCACTGACAAGTGGCATTAAAATTTATTAGCCAGCATAAAGTTTTATTTAAGGGATGGCTAGAGATTTTGTAGGCTCTGCTCGTCCCTACTTTGGCTGTCGGTGTCACCTCCAACAACTGCCGGACACAGCCCCACAGCCTCGAGCCGCTGGCCGTGTGTACGGGATGGGGTCACAGGGACACCGAGCGTGCTGTTCCCCTGGCGGGTCCCGTGGTGGCCTCGCACCCCACGCCCGCTGCTGCCAGCCCCGCCGTGCCACCCGCCCGGCGCCTGGCGAGGGAGCTCCGCCAGCAGCGCTCCCATTAATCAGTTTGGCAATCGTGAAATACACTACATGCGTACTGGAGTTTAAATCCTGGACTCACTAATGGTTTACTACCCACTAAATCCCCTTCATGTTATTTAACTTTTAAACCTAAGGAATATTCCAAATCAAAGAGGCTCTGTGTCACGCTCAGTCCATCTCAAAGAGCCAGGAATTAACATCTCTTCATGGCTCGACAGTGCCTGCCGCACTGAGCCACAGCTCTCTCCTTATTAATATTTATGATGGGGAGAGAAAGTTGCATAAATCTTAGTTGATACTTAATTAAACCCCACTTCTTTTGATTTCTTCTCTTTCAGCTTCGCTTAGTGTGGACTGTACAACTATTAGATGCTCATCCTGCAAAGAATAGCCTGGCACGCACAGCACACACACACGGGGCTAAATAGGATTTAATGTCCGCGGCCACCCCTGCTTATCTCCTGTGAACGGTCCCCGCTCATCTGCTGGCTTTTGTCGTCTTGGGCTTGCTGGGACGTCAGCTGGAGGCTTAAGATTATAAAGGCCCAATAGGCTAATGTGAGCCATGGCTGGAAAAGCACAAACCAAACTTCAGCCCCTTTGTTTTGTTTTATCTGTGTCTTGTGTCTGATCTTTCGTGTGATTCATAAGAAAACAGTTAACACACAGCTGACATATCTTTGATACAATGATCATACAGAGGAAGCAGCTTGACCCCTGAAGGTTCTCGCATACAGCAGGATTGACACTTCACATTGACTTTGCTTCAGGCTTATCAACAAATCTAAGCCAATTTTATTAAAGAGCCGTGTGTGGTGTGTGGAACATGCCAGTTAGAGACAACTTCATTTATAGATGGCTCAGAAATCAGGCAAGTGCTTGGCTGATTTTCTTCTCATTCATGTTTTCACTTTGCTGGCAAATTTAACTTTAAAAAACTCATTGCGTGTTTCAGTGAAGGATGGAGAGCGGTAAAACCCCTCAACATTTCCTGGCCCTTTTATTAAGAGCTGGGAGAGAGGTGGCAGGTCCCTGTTTCAGGGTAGTCGGGTCTGTCAATGAGCAAGCGGTGGCTGGTGAGAAATGCAAAATGCCGCGGTTGCGGTCTGTCCCAGCCGGACCGGGGCAGTAAATCACCCCGGAGTCAGAGCCGAGGGAGATGCTGCCGCACGCCCTGCCCGTGCAGGCTCAGTCGGGCCCGGTTAGCCGCGGGCGGACGGCTGGAAGCCCTCCCTGCACGGCAGCCGCCAGCCGAGGCAGGGGGAGCGGCTGGCGAGCGGCCGGGGGGTGAGTGGCCCCCGCGCCCCCGGCACCCTCAGTGCCCCCACGGCCCTGCTGCCCCCGTGCCTGCCCTGCCCGGGAGGCCCCCGCACCCCGGCTGCTCCCGGGGCTCCTGTGGCTGCTGTTGGGAAGGAAAACTGGGGGAAAACTACCTCCCCAGAAATACCACCCCAGATTCAGCCAACCCCTTCTGGGCGGCCGTGTGGGCAGCACTCACTTTTCTAAACTGGCTTACCGGTTTTGTGCTTTATTTTTTAGCTCCATTTAACGTGCGTGCAATATTTTTAGCACTGAAAGAAGACCAGGGCAGGGTCCCTCAGGATCAGGAGCGGGGCAGTAAGCAGCCAGCAGGATCCACTGCTCTGAGGCATCATTTGGTAATTATGTCTCTTTTTATTCATGCAAATTTTATCAATATTATTTATATATTCAAAGCCATTTATAAATAATATATACATTTATGCTAAGGTAATTGCCTCAACTCGATTATTTGTCCCAGTTTTTATTGTCTATCCAGATGCTGAATATTAAAAGTATGTTTTCTTGTGTACATTAGTAGCTCAGAGCTGGATGCCTTGTCATGGGAACAACGCTGCTGCATCTGTGTGTGTGATGGGAGCAGGGAGAAGGCGGAGGGCAACTTTGAGACCACGGTGCAGGAGCGGAAGAGATGCAGGAGGGACCGGGCAGAGAGCAGGGAGCGTCCTGGGGCTGGGGGCTGTGCCGAGGCCCCAGGCGAGGGCCATGCACAGTGGTGCTGTCCTGCCCCAGTGCCCCAGGTCCCCCACAGAGCATGGCGCTGCCTGGGAGCCCTGGGAGCCCCGCTGTGCACAGCACGGGACGAGCACTGGAGCATTCCTCCCAAAAGCAAACACAAAGTGTGCCAGCAAAATGCCCCAGGCAGCCCCAGGTGGGCTGTGCCCTCCAGGAGGGGCACGGTGCCTGGGAGTTATGGCCCAAACCCCGTCCCAGCATCGCTCACATCCGCCTCCCACCTCCTCACTTACCAAAACTTGACATCGCAATGAAAAAAGATTAGGAGCATTGACAGGCCTGCAAAGGTGACAGCTACAAAGAAATATGGAGCAATCACATTGTCAGAGTGCCTATTAGGAACCTAAAAAACCTCAGCTCTCCTGCACAAGCAAAACTGATTTATTGCACAGCACAGTTCATGAACTCATCAGTGGTTTTGCATGGAGAAGAGATGGATTTTCTTTCAGATGTTTATGGTGTGAGCAGACTGTCCTGAAAGTTATTGTTTGATTTAATAAAATCAGTAGTGCTTGCTAGGGTGAAATAAGAACAGACCTGGATCTCCATCCAAAACACAAGCCAAAACCCATCCTGAGGCCTAAGGAAGGTCCATGCAATGCTGAGATAATGTTGCTCAGGAACAACCAGTACCGCCCTCACCGGCGGAGGACCACCAGCACGGAGCAGGGCTGTTCTGCGGTGGCGGCAGCCTGGCTGGGGTGAGGGTTATGTTTTTGTCTCCCAAGAAACTCAGACCATGTAACCTTTTCTGACTGCCTTCCCCATTCAGGTGCAGCTTCCTCATGCGTTAGCGCAGTGTGTGGCAAGCTGGCGTGACCACCGTGCTGGCACTGGTGCAGCAGGAGCAGCGGCTGCAGCAGCTGCGTGATGCCCGCAGCCCGGTGCCCTCAGCCTGGTGCCCACAGCCCTGTGCCCGCAGTCCGATCAATGCCTGCAGCCTGATCAATGCCCGCAGCCTGATCAATGCCTGCAGCCTGATCAATGCCCGCAGCCTGATCAATGCCCACAGCCCGATCAATGCCCGCAGCCTGATCAATGCCCGCAGCCTGATCAATGCCCACAGCCCGATCAATGCCCGCAGCCTGATCAATGCCCGCAGCCTGATCAATGCCCACAGCCCTGTGCCCGCAGCCTGATCAATGCCCGCAGCCTGATCAATGCCCACAGCCCGATCAATGCCCGCAGCCTGATCAATGCCTGCAGCCCTGTGCCCGCAGCCTGATCAATGCCCGCAGCCTGATCAATGCCCACAGCCCGATCAATGCCCGCAGCCTGATCAGTGCCTGCAGCCCGGTGCCCGCAGCGCAGCGCTGCAGCAGCAGCCAGCACGTGCTCCTGAACCCCTCCCTCCAGAAAAGGGAGTCTCAGAGGTGTGAAATGAAGTAAGAGGCTTGGCTTTCTGACAATCTTGTACTTCTGTTAAACATGTAAATATTTCCTTCTCCTGCATAGGATTATGCTTCAGATGCCCCGGGAACAGCTGTGGTTTATGTAGATTTTAAAGGTGAACTTTCATGCTCAGTGAAATTTTAAAAGCAGCTGATTTACACATGAATCCATTTCTCTGCAAGTGCCTATGTAGCTGTTTCTCTTCCTTAATGGCTTGTGACTGCAGAGCCGTGCTGCACACAGGAGGTTCCCCGGCGGAGGAGCCCTGCCTGTGGCAGCTCGACCGCCCCGGCCGTGGCCGCAGCCCTGTCCCCTCGCCCTGGGCACCACGGCCCGGCCGCGGCACGGGTGCACCGGGGCAGGGGCTGCGTCCCCCACGGGCGGTGGAGGCCACCGCAGGGCTGTGCCCACCTCCACCTGCTGGGCGGCTCTCCCGAAGCCGAGAAGCCGCATTGCGAACACAAAAGGAGCGCTTCTGCAGCTACTGGTGCAGACCCAGCAGGAGGGTACGGAAGGTTGTTTATGGGCAGCAAGCGCTGGTGACTTGACCATCTGCAGAGCCCACGGAACGAGGGATCCATGGGCTGGCGTTGCCATTTAATACTGTTTATAGCAAACAGTTCAGAAAAATTCATGTCTGCTACTGAGCTGCTCTGCTCCGTTATGCACTGCTGCAGGTTTCGGAGCTGCAGGACATGACCTCAGGCACGCTGTCCCTTCAGCCGCGGCGCATCAGGGACCGGCCCCGAGCCGGCTGCCATCACAGTGCGCTCCCGGCCACGTCGGCACCAGTCCCTGAGCCCTCGCTAGCCCCGATCCTTTAAAGACACTCTCTCTTTTTTCCTTTAAAAACACAAACTTTAAGTGGCTCTGAATAAAATAAAAGAGAATAACTGAACTGTGAAGGGTGATGATTGTATTTCTTTCACTTGTAAGAGAGACCTTTATAACTCTCTTGGGAGGAAAAAAACAATAATGGTCCTTCATGGATGAAGTGCTCTAAATATGGTGTATATTTTTTAAAATACCAGTTCTACAGTTATTGAAACAAATTATTGTTAAATGCATTTACAGCATAATAACTGTGCTAATTTGCTGATAAAAAGCATCCAGCGTTAAACCCCCCATACATTATTTTGTCATTAGCATTTGTTAGCTCCTCTTAGGTATTTTCAGACAGAAGGCTTTGTTCTGTATTTAGCACACAGGCCCTGCATTCCTCGCTCTCCCCTCCCTTTGGGATTTGCTTGTGCGCAGAACTGGAGCTTTTTTTTTTTTTTAACTTCATGTTTAAAAACGGAAAATTTATTTCATTTCATTAATGGGCAAGGGAGGGGAAGGGAAGAAGGGAGGAGGGCGCGTGATTTAGTGAGCAGCGCGTCACGTGCCAGGCCAGCGTCAGCAACAGCCACGCCGGGCACGGGCGCTGCCCCGAGGGCCGTGGGGCTGTGCCGATCCCCCCGGGCACGGGGCGCAGACCCACGGCACCGCCGCGGCCCTGGCCTCGTGCTGCCGCCCGCCACGTGCGGAAGCATCAGGCTGCACCGTGCCGGGGCCTCCCGCACAGCTCCTGCCCACCGAGGCCACCGCCGCAGGCACCCCACGAGCAGCGTCTGTGCAGCGGGTGTCACACCATGGGATGGGGACGGGGACGGGGACGGGGATGGGAATGGGGGTGGGGGGTGAGAATAGGGAAGGAGAACCTGGGCATGGCCATGCCACGAGGAGATGGGGCAGGGCAGGCGGGAAGGAGTGGCACGAGGATGCCTGTCCCTGAGCATCCCCGCGGCAGCCGTGTCCCAGCGATGGAGCTAGAGGCACCACCGCTGCGGGGACAGCCCCCGTCCATCCCCGCCGCCGCCTCTCCGTCGGGCGGGGTTTTCTAGAGCCACTGTTTCCATAGCAACTGTACTGCGATCAGATCATCACCAGGGGAAAAAAAAAAGGAAAAAAAGAAAAAAAAAAAAAGCAGCTTTATTATCAACACAGATCTTCCCAAATTAACCCCTTGCACACCCAATGAGCACTAACGTGGGACTCAGGTCTCATGCCTGCTGCAGCAGGAGCTGATGCCCCCTCCCACCTTTCTGGCCTGGTCCCCACTCTCCCATCTTGTGAAAGCCCCAGTTTCAAACCCAAAAGATAGCGGTGGACCTTTTCCGAGGACCTTTTGAGGCTGGGGGTTGCTCTGAGTGATCAGGCCTCAGACAAGCCCTTGAAACATCTCTGGACACAGGTTTTTCCTCTCCGACGCCAGCTCATGAAGTGTCAGAGAATGCCCCTGGGTGGATGGTGAGCATGAGGGACAGCGGTTGAGCAGCCCTGCAAGGAAAGCCGTGGGAAGTTGTCCAGCACCAGGTGGGCTGCACCACGTGCCATGGGCGATGAGGTCTCATCCTGCTCTCCGGGCACACACCAGCGCACTGCTGCTGTAAAGCCTGGCACTGACATGTGGGGAGATAGCATGGAGGAAAACATTTTCATCAATTTTCAATTTAAATGAGGCTTGAGAAAGGCCCAGACTGATAAAAGGCATCAGAGGGTGTGAAGTGAGCATGCCTCACATGTCCCTGCCCGCCGTGCTGCCGTGAGCGCCTGAGGACGCTGCTCCACCCAGGGCAAGGCTGCCAGCCCTGCCCCACCACACGCGGTCGGGGTCTTCTGCGTTAATGAAACATTAATGCTCCCAAGTCCCCTGGGAGCATGTGAGCCTGCTGAGTGTCCCTTGCAATCATAAATGTTTATTATTGGCCATGTTACTATCAAAACTTTAAGTCATCCATTTAAGCAGCATCAATAAAAACACCAGCAGTGTGAAATGTGTGTTTCCTCGTGTAATGCGGTGCTCGGGGAGCCGTAGCAGTGACATATGGATCAGGTGGAGGGAGGAACGGGGAGCTCCGGGCTCGGGTCCCAGCCCACTTACCCCTCCTAGCTCCATTTAAAACAGGAGATATATATTTCCCCCCTGAAATCCTGAAATATTACTGCTAATTCTCGGTATGAATGTTCCCTGACCCTTCCTGTGGCCTCCAGATGCAGCCGCAGCACAGATAAATAATGACAGTAAGTAGCGAGGAGGGAATCAGAGCCGCGGCAGCAAGGAGCGATGGTGCTGGTGGTGGCGGAGCCACCTAACGCAGCGCGGCCGAGGGGCTTTTACGGGGCCCGGCTCGGCGCCCCCGCACTGCCGTGTGCCCCCCCCCCGTCCCCGCGTCCCCGTCCCGTGCCAGAGCGGGCGCGTGCGGCCCCACGTCCGTGCTGCCAGGCTCCCCCCGCTGCCCCGAAACTGACGGGCTGCAGAGTGAACACCTTAGACAAATCAATTAAGATAGCTACTGTATATTGATTAATACCCCAAGCTATAAAAATATAATTGATTACCTGAAGAAGAGCAGAGGTAATGTACAGAGAACCTGTCTGAAAAGTGATCAATACTTACATTCAGGAAACTCACCCAGGAGTATAATTGGACAAAGCAGAATTTGGGCCAAACCAAGCACCGGGAAAATAATTTTGCTAACAACAAGCCATTAGGAAGCCTGCAGGACTGACCGCCATCTATCCCAGGTTTAGTTTATGGCCACGGCAGCTGTAGTAACATTTTTATTTTCATTCCTTTGGTGAAGAAAGTGAGCCCCTGGGACCTGCCGCTTTTTCTGCGGGCTGCAGCTCTCCAGGTGTGGGGAGGAGCTCCTCGAGGGGCAGAGCTGGGCCACGCTGAGGCCCCTTGAGGTTACTGCCATGGGGGGGGGGGGGTTGCCTGGCATGGCCTGGTGTCACCATTCTGAAGCGGAGATGTCCCTGTGGGCACATGCATCTGCTGGCCCAGCAAAGCCGGGCAGTGCTGGCAGGGTGGGCAGCCCCAAGGTCCGACCCGTGGGTGGAGGCAGGAGCAGTGCCACCCAGCCTCCTCGCCTGCCCTGAGGCTGCAGCTGCCTCCCGGACCAGCGCTGTAACACTCATGGGAAGAAGTTGCTGCAAGGGGAAGGGGAAGAGGGACGGTCCTGGCTGGAGAGGGGGTAGGCTGCAAGACCTCTCTGGTCTCCGGCTGGCAGGGGCAGAGCAGCCTCCTGCCCTGACCTGCCTGCAGCGGGGCTCAGCCGGCTCTGCTTTGGGAAGCAGTGGTGCAAGGATGCAAAACGCTTGTTTGTTTTTTTTCCTGACCAGCCTGGAGGCACCATGTGGACAGAGCCTCTTCCCACGCCAGGCAGCCCCAGGACCGCCCACCAGCACATGCAAATCCCAGGATGTTTCCTGGCTGCTTCTGAGCCTTGGCAGCATCTTGCTTCTGGCTGAGGCTCGCAGGGAGGCTCCGACCCAGCTCTGCCGAGCGCCTTGCTTGCCTGCTCCTCCTTCGCCTGGGAAACGTGAGCCCAGAGCACGACCCTGGCCCAGTGCAGCAGCTCTGCTCCTCTGCAGCTGCGGCCCAACCCCAGCCTCCCCGGAGCCGCCTGCACAGCACAGCCTGCGCCCGGGGCCAGGTGCTGGGAGCCCCGGTGTCAGCGCTGGCCCAGCGAGCACCCACGGCCAGGGGCAGCCCCACGCACGGGGACGCCGCCTGTTGTACAGGTACTGATCCTTGCTTCTTCATTGGCAGGGTGCTTGTACAAACGGGGGTGCCAGACTCGCTTCCTGCTTCTAACAGGGCAAGGCAATTAGCGAGACATGCCGCAAGATTACAAAATGCAATGAAATACTTAAAATCTACCCTCCAGACTAAAGTAAATCAGACATGACTTTGACAAGGTGAAACCAAAGTGATGAAACCAATCCATTGTGCTTGGGGAATCGATCTCCCCAGCAGGGAGTAGAGAGGCCATCGATTCACAGCCTCAGCAGTCAGGAATGTCAAGCTGCCTGATCTAAATTTCTATATGCATCACTCCAGATTAAATGATGGAGGAGCAGGCCGTGTGCAGGCATCCACCTGCCCGGTGGCACCTGCAGGGATCTGCAGGCTGCAGGACGCTGCGAGCTGCGGGGCGCCCGCTGGGTGCCTCCTGCCCCGAGGAGCTGCAGGGGTGCTGGCAGCCGGGGGGTGCCGGGGGGGCCCAGCCTCTGGGCTGCCGGGGCACGCAGGGGGGTCGGACACCTGCACCCTGCCCGAGCACCAGAGAGTCGCACTGTGAAACCTTCTGTAGTAATTAAGATTTCATTCTTAAAAATTAAATATTTATCTGGAAACATGAGCTCTGGCTGTGAAGACCCTGGGCTGGATCCGTGTCTCCAGACCGGGACGGGGGTCAGGGCCCGTCACGCGTGACAGCACACTGTTGGGGCAAATGCAATCAGCTGCTTTGTCATTGTCATACCAGGCAAGGCCATTAGTTTTGTCAGTGTGAGAATAAAGAGCCGTCTCTGGGGAGAGATGGAAAAACTCGATCCGGCTCCCAGCAGCCCTGAGGGGGTTGTGTTTTACCATTTCTTTATGACTTACCAGCTGGAACAAGAGCAGACTTAGCAGTCACGAGTGGCAGGAGCATTTTCTGCTTCCATCTCCCACCGGGAGTTTGTGACAGAATAGCAGGGACTTGTGGTAGGAAGCTGAAAAGCCAGAGAACAGATTGAGGAGGGGAGGGAAGATGGTGGAGTTCGGTTGTGCCGAACCTGAGATACTTGTGGGGTGCGCTCTGCTCCGCCTCACCCCGCCAGTGGGCAGGGGGCTGCGTGCCCCCGGGTTTGGGCGTCTGGGGGATGGGGCACTGCCCACAGCTCGTGTCACTGCACCACGCTGCTCGGCCCTGTCTCACCAAAGCTGCCTTTTTTAATTGTTGGTGTGCAGTAAATTTTCAGTGCAGAGACGCTCAGGTGTAAGTTAAGGAAAAACAAGCAGCCACAGCAGAGGAAGGCTGCCGGGGGGAGCTGGGGCTGCGCCGGGCCCACCGAGGCCAGGGACAGCACTTGACTCCTGGTACCCGGTTGGGATGGTGGATTTGCCTGCAAATAATTTCTGGCCTCTGGACTCTTAAACAACTCCAAAATGATCAGAATAAATACATTTTTCCTCAACTTTTTTTCATCCACTGAATGAGTAGGTTGCTCTTTTTAAGCCATTGTATCTCACAACGTATTTAACCATTTTGGTAATAGAGATGATAATACACAAGTAATTAAAAGTGACCGTGGCCTCTGTCTGTGCTGCTAGCAGAGACGCGGGACATCCTGCCATTTACCGAACAACTGCTTCTTTATTTCTGTCACGTTTGCTGCTTTAATACACGGATATGAGCCATTTCCCTGGGAAAAGCCCGGGCGGGGTGGGGCAGTGGGAGCCTGCAGCCAGCTGCCTGTGCCACCGGCGTCTGGAGAGGGGTCTGCAGAGCCGCCTGCAGCCCTTGGAGGGGAAAGCATGTGTGATGGACAGGAGAAGCAGGTTGGTATCAGTCAAATAATCCCTCTCATTAGTCTTCTGTAAACCAGGAGATAAGGCAGTGAAAGGGACAGCTGCTCCTTCTGCTGTGAAGTGGGTGGGGGTTCCTGTAGCAAATTTGTCAGTGACAGGAGAATCTCCCACGTGAAGGATTCCTCCAGAACACGCTCAGGTACAGCTCGGCTTGCAGCAAAGCTTTATAAGCCCTTCCTCCGTGCCGACCCCGGGAACCCAAATCTTTCTTAAAAGTGCTCTTAAAGAGGCACCATCAAGCAAGGGTCAATGCCCACGGCACCGACGCGCGCTATCTGGCGGTACCGCAAACACACGGGCACGTCCTCACGAGACGCCCAGCCATTTTCAAAATGGCATCCTTGAAAACGTGCACATTTTGTTTTCAACGTTTTTTAAAACTTAGGCACAGCAGTGTCTGCCAGCAGAGCACAAAGGAGAGTCACGAGAGGGAAGCGACGCTGAGCAGTGCAACCGCATTGTCAGATCTGTGCAAGCGCAAAGCCAGGCTGACAGCGTTACAGTAGCTGTAGAAAAAATGTAAGCCTTAAGCATTTAAAATGTTAGCAGTGTGATAAAGATACAAGAGCTTCTATATTATTTGCTTATTTTTTAACCTCACAAAATCCATTTGCAGTTATTTGTAGCGATTCCAAATGAAACATACACTGGCAAACACAACTGAAAAAGGGAATAATCTTGGTACATGATAATTGTTTATGCAAAATAAACTGTCACTGCCAATGTTTGGCATTAGTATACATCTTTGTTGACAGTATGTTAGTAATGTTCTATTTTCTGTATGAGTTGTTATGTTTGCAATTACGAGATACGAAATACCACCCGGCACCTACACCAACTTCAGCTTCCCACTCTTTTGCATCACAAGATTTTTGTATTACCTGAAATCTACTTTCAAAATTTCATCTTTCTAGTTACAGATTAAATACTATTAAGCGTTATTAAACTTGAAAGATTTGTTTCCAAGTAGCAAACAGATTCCCCATATTATTCTTTACTGTAAGTAGTTGTTGTTATATCTTATTCATCTGGAAAATAATTTCAAACAGCCATGAAAATAGCGGATTTCTCTCTGTTAAAATGATAGTCAGAGCCTGGGCCGCTGACATATAGTAACATGATTCACTTGGACAGTTACTGACTGCACATCCAATTCATTTCTTCTCTAGAGCACCAAGTTATTATCTGAAATGCACAAGGTGTCTGGGGGTAACATATGATCAGCCAGGGACGCTTTTGACGGCTTGAAGAGCAATCAATAAAAATTGTCTCCAGCAGTTTTGTAGAGTATGGAAGTTGGTGGTGAAATGAAGTGATGGAGATTAACTAGTGGAAGTCAATGCCCTGGTGCTGTGAACCCTGTTTTTTAATTAAAGATCCAAAGCTGCTTTTCAGTTGAATAGGGCTTTTTTCCCCCATACCAAATTCTGTGCTGAAGGATAACTTCCCTCCACTCTGTGTGTGCACGAGTGCGTGTGCACCATGTAATAGCTGCTGCTTCCTCTGCCTGCCCAGGGCTTTTGTGCCTCTGCAGCCTGACAGGGAGATTTGCTGGTGGTGCTGGCTGTGCTTCAGCCTGGAGCAGCCCCATTCCCTCCTTCCACGCACCATTCAGGAGAATGCTTTGCTATTGTGGATGGTCACTGTTGCTCACTCTTTGGAAATGCATTTTAAAGATAATCTTTAAAATCATATTGCCCTAATTGACATTCTTGTTCCCAGCTCCCTCACCCATCCATACCCTTCATGGACAGCTCTTCTTTCACCTACTACAAAAAGGACCTGTAATCTACTAGCCTTACATGACAATCATTTAACTTTGGTCTCATATTTATGAGTCTGCGTGTACTCTCTCTGAGGTTACTACAAGTTTTTCAATTAACATTAACAGTGTGGGTCTGGGTTCTATACTCCTTGCAAAGAATGACATTTGTTTTGTGAGTAAGCATGTTGTGCAAAGGCTGCTGTGCTTTCTTGCTTATCTGCACAGCAAGGAGATGTTTGCATCAATGAAATGGGTCGTGGCAATGTCAGTGGAGGCGCCTGCCCGCTTCCAGAGAGCCAGGGACAACCCCAACCTGTCAGCCCTGAGGAAATCCATTTGCCTTTTTTAGCATTTCTAGTGGAGGAGAAATACCTCTTTTTAAAGCACTCTGCTAATTTTCTTCCATTAAGCACAGTTCAAAGATATATGTTTTTGATAGTGACATAATAACAAACATGTAAGGACTTGTTTACAAAGAAATAGTTACTGTTTGCTAAATAGGTTTAATGGAAAACAGGAAAGCTCCCTGCCGGGGTTTAGTACAGGACCACTGTGTATGTAGGGCGGGCAGTCCTCAAACAGCATGCTCTTTGCTTCTCACGTACCAATTACTTGAGCTCAGAAAAGGTTTTTGTAACAGCTCCAGCGCCCAAATATCAGATGATTGCACGCTTTGAAGCAAATCTTTCCTTCTGTCTATGCAAGTGTCTTTCCTATCTGTGCCATGTTTAATATTTGGATTTATGTGGACAGCATCTTTCAAGCTAGCCTGGCGATGCTGTGCTTCTACAAATGGTATGCATGTCAGTTCCTGTAAAGAGATGCTACTTTAAATGACCCCTTCCCAGCAGGACGAGAGCTGCTTAGCCTCCGGAAGGAGTCCTGAACTCCAGCTCCTGCAAGCTGAGCCTGGCCCAGCTGCTGCAGCAGGAAGCAGCCCGCACAGCTGGCCGGCCTCTCAGCCCTTGTCCTCGGTGCTTGCTGCCCGCCGGTGGCACGGACCCAGTGCCGTTACCCAAGTGGGGGTCAAAAGCAGGCAGGGAATCTGCTCCGGGGTGCCGGGCCATGGCGGGGTCTGGCCTCTGCCCCAGCAGCGGCGCATGGTGGGGATGCGCGACCCAGCCGCTGTGCACGGGCGTGGGAGCGGGGCCACCCGGCGCTGTGCTGCCCGCCCCCGCTGCCGCCACCCGCACGGCCCGTTGGCCCCAGGTAACTGCCTGGGGTCTGGGCTGAGGGAACCAGCCCTTCGGCTCCTGCGTGCACTCCAGCAAGATGTCGGCAGACGCAGTATAAAGTAAATGGCAGAAGAGAAAAGGTGAATTGCAATTCGAATACAGCAGCACATGGAGGCAAAGGATGGGCTTAACAGCTTAATTTAGAGCCACTGTGCGGTGTGGTGATGGGAGCAAAGTGCAAATGCTCATGCTGCAGGGGTGAGAGAAAGACCTGGCCCTTGGCCCTGAGGGGCCCTAGGAGGCCCGGGCCACTGCCATCCAAGCAAGCAAAACCTCAGAAAGCAAAGGAGAGGGGAGCGGGGCACTGCGGCCGCATGGGCACCACAGCCCAGCCCCGCCGCGCTCGCGGGCTCCTCTTGGCGGAGCTGCCTGGGCTCGGCAGGGCTCCCGGAGCCTCGCGCCTCACACGCGTGCTGTAATCCACAAGTAGGGGTTGGCTGCAAGGCTTTGAACTATACCACTTGGTTTAATAAGAAATGTATAAAAATAATAAAAATGGAAACTCATGGATATTATTTGTCAAGTGTGTGCCTAGCAACTCCCTGTTATTTCACATATCGTTCTAGTGGGAACATAAGTAAAACACATTAGCAGTAATTTAAAGTTGCTATGTGCATTGATTATTTATACCCTTACATAAAACTCCAGTCTCTCTGTGCAGTACACCAGCCTTGATAAACTGTGTATGTTAAATCACAATCTCCGAATATGTGGACAGAATCTCCAGGCGAATATTGTAGGTTTTTTTAATATATATAGAGAGAGATAGATCCACTCTTTGGTAGTGACTTGTTTGGTTCAAGTGCATCTCTAAATCACACTCTACATATAAATAATAAATAAGGGAGGCTCATATCCTTAATATTATTCTCATGTCTTATTAAACTAATATTTCAAAAAACTTTTATTTTTCCTTTAGTTGCAGGTCACCGCTAAAGTTAAAAAAAAAAAAAAATTACAATCTGGCTCTGATGCTTCACAGGAAGAATGCAGGAGTCCCTGGTAAAGCACAGGCATGAATGATTATTCTAATTGCCTGGAGATGCCTTCTGAGATATGGAATAATTAAGCGGTGAGATGATTGAGACCTTCGGCACCTTTGTCTGTGTTCCCCCCCAGGCCCCCTCCTCCCAGGCACGGAGAAGAAAAGGGCCGTTTTCTGAAAGCATGTTTTATTTTTCACTTTATCACGACGAACATTTTATTTGATTTCTTGCCATGAAAAATCTTTCACTGCGTCCGGGCCATTTCTTATGGCCCTTTGTGCACAGCTTTTCTTGCAGAGGCAGAGCCGGCGTGCCTGCACGGCCGCCAGGCAGCGCGAGCCCGACGGCACCGCCGCGGTGCCCCGGCCTGCAGGCGCACGGGAGCACGCCCTCGCTCCGGCTGCACGTGCCCTCGCCTTCGCCTGGCCGGGCGCTGCTGAGGCTCCTGCGCGTGCGCGCGGGCCGTCGGGTCGGGCTGTGCGCGCGTGGAGCAGCGCTCGCCTTCACGTGGACGGCGCACCGTCTGCTATCCGCCTGCCTGAACTGAGCTGCGGGTTATTGATGGCCGTTATCATAGGAGACTTACCTGTAAAGCCGTGCCGTACGTTTACAACACCACTGTCAGCGTGGCGGTGACTGCGATGCCATGGATAAACCAATGGCAACACTGAGAAAGCTCTGAGATAGCAAATCTCTCACAGCTCTACAGGATCGCTCCCAGGGCCGCGTGGGCAGCGGCGGCTCCACAGGGCTACTGCCGTGCCACGGGAATTGCTGGGGAGTGTGCGGTGACTTGGGCAATTGGGCAAGGTGTGCCAGGCAGCCGGGGACCACGTGCGCGAACACCTGCAGGATTCAGGGGGTGATTTCTTGGCTCTCCGTGGCAGCTGGGGAGGCAGCCGCCGGGTGCTCAGCTGCAGCCAAGCCAGCAGAAGCCACTGAGCTTGCTCAGGGGGTGATGCACGAGGGCGCCCGGAGGGACAGGCATGGTTCTGCCAGTCAAACCTGGAGTAAACATAATGCATCAAAATTTACTGAGAATTAACATCCCAAACATCTGCTGGAGCAGAGGGTAGTTTGGCAGATAGCTGCCACCAAGAGAGCCGTGGGGCCGCAGCTCTGCCAGCAGCCGAGGAGCTGCCCGAGCCTTCTGTCGAGCTGTGGCTGGGCTCTGCAGGTCCCTCGGCGCTGGCCGGGTGCTGCCAGGCTCGGCGCACAGGAGCCCACCGTGCGCCGGCGTCGCTCGGCCGCGAGCGCTCCTCCAGCCCGTTCTGCCTGCAAGCAGAGCTGCTGAGCGCTCCTGGCTCAGTCCTTCTCCGTTGGAAAATGCCAATTTGTCAGAAGCAAGATGTTTTGTAGGAACGTGTTGCCTTTGACAAAAATTTGTTTCGAAAGAAAAATTGGGGATGTGGGGGGAAGTTTCCCTGATAAGGTCAAAACATTCAGCTTCAACCTTTTCAGAACAGAACATTTCAATTTCCCACTCCAGACTGATATTTCATTTCAATTTTGTACTAAAAATGTAAGTAAAATCAGAAGTTAGAATTAAATGTTCAAATTTTCCTGAAGCAAGCCACTTCTGTTGACCTGAAATTAGACTTTTTACAAAATTCTGTTTTATGGAGCATTTAGGATCCAGCTACTATTGCAGCCCAGCTCTAATTGTTCTCTCTGGATGGAAAGATCTGGCTTTCTATTTTGCACTGGTTTATTGCCTGAAGAAAGGGTCTCCTATTTCTCATGGGGCTTGCTATTTTTATTGAAATATAAGCAACAAAATTTAAAATAATACATGATAATATTATCAAGGGACGTATGAGACAGAGTTAGCATTGCACTCGTGTGACAGTAAAACAGGTAGGAGCTTCCAAGAGAGATGGATGCAAACACAGATAGTGCTTCAAACTCAGCTGTCTGCAGCTTGTCAGACTGATGATACTGCAGTGCCGATAGTCATTTGCATAACCTTTTAAAACGAGGTTTGTTTACTACCGTCCCTCCCGCTCTAATTGCAGGGTATAGGATGCTTTCCCTAGAAACGGACACATTAAATGCTCTGCAGTCTCGGCTCAGCCATGTGAAGCAGCCATGCAGCACTGGATAAATGAGTGGGCATCTGAGATCATGGGTGACTGCAGCACACAGAGAAAGTCATGCAAAAGGAAGACGCAGCTTAAGTGCCACATCACGAACGTGTGCACGTGGTTTGGGCAGTTCAAAGACAGTTCCTTCAGTGATGGGCAGTGCTATTATCTGATAATACCTGAAATCACTTTATTAGGTGCTACGTCCTGCCTCGGGTGAATTATTCCAGTGCTGTGACTCAGGAGAGCAGTTGCTGCTGGGGTGATGGTCTGCACCTGCCGCTGGTGTCTCCTGGCACACAGGTATGAACATGCTGCCTGCCAGCAGCCCTCGCTCCTCCAGGCTCTGCACTGCTCACCCCTGTTCCAATTATAAATCTCTGTCAGTTAAGGATCCTTCAGAACTCTCCACGAAATCTAGAAAGTTTCTATCCTTAGCAGAGAGCTGATTCTGACCTTCCCAGGATGAAGCCCATGGGCCATGCCAATGCTGCAGCTGGAGCACAGCTGCCGAGCCCGAGCAGCTCGGCTCACGCTTGTCCCGCCGAGCACGAGGCCCCGCGCTCTCCAGGAACACTCCTGTTGGCATGGACCGGAGTCCTGCAGGTTGGAAAGCACACGGTGCCCGAGGAGAGTGCTCAAATACCTCTGACACCGAGACCCTCTCCCAAGTCAGAAGCTACAGTGAACTCATCTGACAGGCAAACACGGCCACGCCGGTGTGCGAACAAACGGCAGCATCTGTCCGCCTGGCTTCAGTGGTGCTCCTCGTGCGAGGGCTGCGCTCCAAAAGCCGGCGGTGCCCGGAGCCTCGGAGCCAAGTGCTCGCTCTGTGCTCCAGCGCGGGGCGCAGCCTCCCCGCTGCACCCAGGTAAGTACACGGGAGCTGCTGAGGCCCAGGCCGGGCGTGCAGGAGCCCAGCGCCCGCCAGCAGGAGAGCAGCAGAGACTCGCAGCCCCCAGATACAGGAGGAAAGGCTCGCTACATGCAGAGGGCTAAATCTGGTGGCTGTTGTCTGTGGCGCAGTGGGAGCCTGGCCCTGCTGGCTTGACACCGCTGCCCTGGGCGCTGCCCGGGCACAGAGCGGGGCTGTGCTGGTGGCCGGGGACGCTGCGTGGCCGGGGCAGGCGCTGTGACGGGGTGGGCAGTGAGGGCAGGGGCTGGGACGGAGCTGCCGGGAGCCTTGGGCATGCAGCACGCGTGCGAGCAGGGCTGTGCCAGAACCCCTGCTCTCGGCTTGCGGTCTCCATGTTTTGAGGAGGCTGACGGCACATCGGCGGTTTGCATTTGAAAAGTGTCTTATAATTGTATGCTAGGTGGTAGCTGTTTGTTTCCCTGGCTGGAACCCCCGGGGTGCAGAAGTCATCTCTCCTGGTCTTGTGTGAGGCTTCGCCCCCACAAATCTGTGCACAGAGAGAGGAAGGTGCTGCTGCCAGGCCACGCCTCTGCAGAGCCAGGTGCGAGCCCCCCGTGCATGCCTGGAGCTGGGTCTTGGGGCGGTGTGAGCCTGCGCACGCCTCCATCCATCGTCTCCAGCCAGGGTGCTCGCCCCAGGGCCGCGCTGCCCACCCGCTGCACACCCCAGGAGACACAGCAGCGCTCAGAACCCTCTCATGCTCATCCTTCTCCAGTACTGCAGCCTCTTCTGCAGGTCTTGGCTGGCTCCAGCAGGTGAGGAACCACACGTCTGAAACATTTTGTGCTCCTTTTTCCGGGTTCTGGTTACGGCTGTGGTGGCAGGGAGTGCTGGGCTCCTCCGGTGTTGCCTCCCTCCCCTAGCACGGCGCTGCTGTCGGTGGCAGTGACATGAGAACAATACTTTATGTAAATAACTTCCAAGCGGAGTTACTCATTATTAATGCAGACAGTTCTAAAGGCGAAAGCAAACAGCATTTGGCAGCAAGAACTTTTAATGAGAATGTCATTAAGGAATTCAGACTGCGAACCACAAAGTGATTCCTGGTGCACCCGGCTGACTTCTCTGCCTTTCTGTTTCTTGCCTGTCCACTAAACATAAAAATGTCATTTGTTTTTATAACCCAGAATCCAAGCTTTCTCTCTCTCCTTTTATTAACCAATTTATTAGCAGGACAAGAGCAGCCAGCTGGAGTTGGAGGGCAGTGGCCTATGAACCCTTTTTTTGCAATCGTCCTAATTATTTATTGCTATCAGACATCAGTGTTTCTATAAATTAAACCCTCTCTTCCCATAGCTGCCCCATGGGTTTAAATCAATACAGTGCATCTCACATAATATGCTATTATTAATAAGCAATGGCTTGAGATCATTCTACATAACATTACTCCGTAGCCTAGGATGTGCTAAACCAGGGGGAGCGGGGGCCGGGACGAGGCGGAACCAGCCCAGGTAAGGAGGAACACGGCTGGTGCCCACCAGGCAAGGACTGGTGTGGCCTCAGAGCTGCATCAACCCTAAAACCGAAGGAAAACTTAAGATCTGAAATGCTCGTGGAACAGCATTTCTGGTCTATGGAACACAGCGGCATTCTGAAATGCATTTCCTCTTGAACTGGAACAAAACTTAAACATTCACGGTAGAACAGGAGGAAAAAAAACACTTTAATTTAAAAGCACTGGAGCTGTCTTCTTAATAATATCAAATTGTTTCATTATGTATAAAAATATATTATCAAATACAATATGCTACATATTATAACGCTAAATAAATATTTCATATTATATGCAATTTTAAGCAGAAGTAATTGAAATAAGAACAGTGAATATATATATATTTTAATATTTTACCTTATCAAATCAAAAATTTCAACCAAATATAAAAAGGGAAAAAAAAATTGTTTAATCTTTCTCCCATCAAAGGTGTCATCAAAACTGACATCCCCAGGAGTATTTCCATTTCAATGAAAATGCTTTCCTTGATGGAAAGCTGCTCTCCTTTAAAAACAGAAGAAGATACACTCTGCATCGCTGCCGAAATCCTCAGCAGGGTAAAATTGGGCTGATAAGCTTTCCTCCTTTCAGCGTGGGTTCTGAGTGATTGTGCTCAGCATCTGGCCTGCGCAGCGCTATTTAATCATACGTTTGCTGTGTTACCTGCACTGAACGCAGCCGCCTGTACCTGCGGGCCGTGCCCTCGGGCACCTGGGGCGGGCAGAGCTGAGGGACGGGCTGGGAGCTGTGCACGGCCCCACGGGGCCAGGCGGGGACCAGCACCTCCCCGGCACCCGGCACGCCTGCGCGGCCCTGCGTCGTCCCCCTGCGCTTCTTTTACATTTAATCTTTCACCCGATAGAGCATTAGCATCATTCCAGTGTCTTTGTCGGCTGGGCTGCGACACAAGTCCTGGTGATAAAGGACGCCTCAGCTGGGCAGGTGTCAGATCCGAGCGGACGGTCACATTTCACTGTTTCTGTTTGCTGTTGATTGCAACTTTCCTGGACCGTGGAACGGGCCTGGCTTCCCTTCGGCCCCACTGTTAATCGTTGCAGGGTTTGCTTTGTCTCTGTGCTGGGAGGGCTGTTTTCGCCTCTTCCTCTCGTCTTCTCGTACGGTGTATTACAGAGAAAGGTCTAACTGCAAAATATTTTAATGATGCAGCTGAGCTCTAGCACATTAAAACTCCTTGGAGCTGGCAGTTCCTCTGCTATCAGGCTAAAGACCTGCCGGTCTCTAAGATGTGTTACTTCTTGTGCTTTCTTCTTGGTCCTTATGAAAAAACACCCCATTTCCTCTAAAACAAAACAAAACAAAACCAAACCCCACCTGTCTGGAAGTTACGCCGTCACAGAACAGGCAGCTCACTGCTTCCCCTGGCATCTTTATAAAATTATAAACAGGCCAGAACGCCCGCAGCTGCACTTCCGTTAGCCCTAGTCACAATTTTGTGATGAAACGCAACGCGCCCGACGAGGCGTCCCGAAGGCACCTCGCGGGTCCGGTGCCGGCCCGCCCGTGCCGCACAGGGGCCGAGACCCAGCGGGCCGCGTCTGGGCGCCGCGGCCCCGGGACGGCCCCGGGACGGCCCCGCGGGGCGCAGCAGCCGCCGGCAGCCGCCGAGCCCCCGGCCCCCGGGGCCGCCCCGCCGCGCCTCGCCCCGCGCAGCTCCGCCTGGCGGCCGCCCTGGGGCCCGGCACCGCGCGGCGCGGACGCGCGGGGAGCCCCCGCGGGCCGAGGGCAGCGCCGAGCCCCGGCGAGCGGCGGGGGGCGGGCGGCCGCGGCTCGGGCTCGGGCCGGCGGGCCCGGGGCAGCCCGGGCGTGGGGTACCCGTGGGCAGAGGCGGCTCCTCCCCCGCCTCCCTGCCTGCTTCCCGTCTCTCCCTCCCTCCCTCCCTCCCTCCCTTCTGTTTCATCTTTTTTACATCTTTTCCCTCCTTTGTCTCTTCCTTTCTCTTTCTTCTCCTTTCTTTCTTT